>NC_039264.1:12666171-12838671 GCF_003368295.1 Carassius auratus
CGCATGCGTGGAACGGATCGTGCAGCGTCGTAAATCATCACAAAACAGAATTATCATTTGCGCATGTGCGTTTTCTAAAGAGTCTACTACGCATGCGTAGAACGGATCGTGCAGGTGGACAGATCGTGTACCGACAGTGTCCATCCTATGCATACTACGGAATTCGGCCGGAAGTAGTAGGCCATCCGGGTACATCTCGCCTACTGTTTTTCGAATACTGAGAATTCGGACATACTACTTGCTTCGCATACTGTTTTTCGCCTACTATATAGTATGGAAGTATGCGATTTCGGACGCGGCTTTTCACTTTCATGAGTCACCTGACAAACACAGAACGTTCTTCTTCTTCTTCTTCTTCTTGCGGGTGGCAACTAACGTTTAAGATGCATATCCGCCCCCTACTGTGCTGGAGTGTGGACCAGAAACGTATACTTCAGGAGAGGGGAAAAAAAATATATATATATATATATATAATAAAATAATAATAATTAATAACTCCCTAGGAAACCAATGATTAAATTAATACATTAATCCACAAGGACTTAAATTCTTTTCATTAAACCAGTTTCTTTCAAAAAACTACACGAAGCTTTATATATCTGGTCTCCAACTTTAAATAGGTTTTTAAGATTTAATGTGTTCACTCCATATTTCTTTAATTCATCTCTTAATTTTATCCTTTGATTTTCATATTTGACACATTGGCTAATCACATGTTCTGCTGTTTCTTCTTCCATTCCACACTCACACATACCTGATGGATGTTTTTTCAATAAATCCATTGTTTTAATCAACCCAGTATGCCCCAATCGCAACCTCGAATTAACTATATGTTCTCTTGTTAAAAGTCACCGACTCTTATGAATATAATAAAACTAAAGACTTTTTGGAGTTATGAAGGGTGCAGTACTACTCTATAGGTACTCAAGATTAACAGGATATTGAGTGAAAATGAGCATTTCACCCCCCCCTTTAAAGTACTTTTACTCATCTATGACTTACTCATCTAGGTCACTAAATGATCTAGGATCGAAATATATTGCAGATATGCTCACTGAATATAAGCCTAACAGAGTACTCAGATCATTAGGACTGAGTCAGTTAGAAATACCAAGGGTTCACACAAAACAAGGGGAGTCCGCCTTTAGTTACTATGCTGCCTGCAGTTGGAATCAGCTTCCAGAAGAGGTCAGATGTGCTAAAACACTAGTCACATTTAAATCTAGACTCAAAACCCATCTGTTTAGCTGAGCATTTACTGAATGAGCACTGTGCAATGTCCGAACTGATTGCACTATATTTTATGTATTCACTGTATTTTATGTATTTTTAACTGTTTTAAATTTATTTTAAATGTCCATTTTTAAATAATTTCCAAAGTTTTAAAATAGCTTGTTTTTATTTTCTTTTGTTTTATTTCTTCATGACTATTTTACTTTCTTTTATGCTAAGCACTTTGAATTACCATTGTGTACGAAATGTGCTGTATAAATAAACTTGCCTTGCCTTTCCCGTCCCTCAGTCTGCTAGTGCGTGATCGGATGCTGTGGAGACGTCTTCCGGAGGGCAGCAGAGAGAGCAGTCTGTGGAACGGGTGGCTGGAGACACTGATGATCCTCCGGGCTTTCCTTATACTCCGCCTGGTGTACTGTAGATGTCCTGGAGGGAGGGAAGCTCACCTCCAACAATGTGGCTGGCAGTTTGCATGACCCTTTTCAGAGATTTACGTTTACCAGCGGTGCTGTTTCCGAAATAAGCAGTGATGCAGCCCATCAGGATGCTCTCTATAGGGCATGTGTAGAATGTTCTGAGGATTCTGGGGCTCATTCCAAACTTCCTCAGCTGTCTCAGGAAGAAGAGGCGCTGGTGTGCCTTCTTCAGCACTGCATCAGTGTGTGTAGACCAGGTGAGATCCTCACTGATGTTAACGCCGAGGAACTTGAAGCTGCTTACCCGCTCCACAGGTGTCCTGTCGATGGTGATGGGTGTGTGTTCTCTTCTCTGTCTCCTGAAATCCACCACCAGCTCCTTGGTCTTGTCGATGTTGAGTGAGAGGTGGTTCTCCTGACACCATTTAGTCAGGGTGCTCACCTCCTCTCTGTAGGCCCTCTTATCATTGTCGGTGATCAGGCCTATCACCGTCGTGTCATCAGCGAATTTGACGATGATGTTGGAGCTGTGTGTGGCTGCACAGTCATGTGTGTACATGGAGTACAGGAGTGGATATGTGCGTTTGATTAATACATGTCATACATTTTATGTATAGGCAGGTTGGGTATATATATTGTAGACCTTCTTGACAAAACCAAGAGTAAATGCCATTTCTGTGACAACAATTACATTTGAATATTGAGTCAGAAAACATTTTGAAGTATAGGCTTCAAATATCAATAAACTGAGATACAAATACAAATAGATACATGTTTCTGGCAGGTCTTTGAAATGTGTCACCATGCAACCTGCAAAACAAGAATAAAAAGGTGAAAACAGTCATTTTTATTGGTTATGAGTTCAGTATATATTATAGCATAGATTATTAATCATATAATAACATCATAAGGTCTTACCTTGTTTCTGCAGATGTTGTTCAAATGCATTTTGCCTTTGTATGATCTTGTCACATTTAAAAAAAATACCATTAATAACAATACCAATAATATATAACAAAACAACTACTAAAAAAATAAATAAAACGGTTACAAAAGCAAAACATGCTCACCAAAATCACCATCTCTATTATCTATCTCTCAATCTATCTCTAGTTAGCACAACTATTGCACTTTTGTAATTTTATATAACGTTATGTTATTTTGAGGGAAATTAACGGTTTGATGAATTGTCCAGTAGATGGCTGCTGTGCTCCACACATCTGCTCTATAGACCAGATGATCACATACAGAGTGCCCAAAACACAATTACATGTTCAAGTCATAATAAAATAACGTTAAAATAAATATATAATAAAGGAAAGATAAATTAGTTAAATGAACAAAACAGGATAAATACACTTAGAAAGATATTAGCCCTAATAATGCTCTTAACATTTTTTTTTTTTTTTTTTTGAGGATCAGCTTTCTGGGAGCACAAAATGAATCAGTAAATCGGTTTAAAACATACTGCTTTAACATAATGACAGCAGAATTAATAGTGTATGTATATTATCAATATCCAAGTCAAAACACAGACTTATATAGTGGCTGCAGTTTAAAATATAATAGACGGATGATTGCGTCAATGTAACGGGAATGTGCTCGGTTTGAGTGACAACTCCATTCAACCAATAGAATAGGGACTCAGAACAGCAACGGTCCAATCAGGAGCAGGTGGGCGGAGCGAAGGATTCGTGACAGATCGCACTGTACTGAACTGGACGCTGATATCTTCTTCTGATTATATTATCTAGAATAACGCACAAGTGTCGCGATGGTGTCGCACTCGCTGACTTTACCGATGATCTGTTTCACCACCCTGTGGGGTCTGGTCGGGGTTGTGGCCCCGTTTCTGGTACCGAAAGGACCAAACCGAGGGTGAGGACTGATGCTGGATTAAAGGCCGTTCATCCATCTTTAAACGCATTCCTTGTGCACCACAACCTTCGTCGTTTAAATGTTATTGCAATGTTATTCCGTATTGCATTAGCGTTGATTTATGATTTAACTGTTTAATTACAGGGTGATCATAACCAGTTTGGTGCTGACCGCCGTTTGCTGCTATCTATTGTGAGTATAATTAAACATTTTGAGTAAATACTGCCACTTACGTTGAAAAACACTCTATTTTGTTATTAATGTTTTGGGTAACTGGTATAAAAAATAAACCATGCATGCTAATACAGGATATCATCTTTACAAATTCGCTGTTTACAATGTTTACAGTGCATTTTTGCTATTATTAGGTGCTATAAACTACTTAAATGTATGTATTATACAGTTTATGTTTAATATTCTCTACTGTATTCACATCCATCACAGCTGGTTAATAGCGATACTGGCTCAAGTAAATCCTCTGTTTGGACCCCAGCTGAAAAACGAGACCATATGGTATCTGCGCTACTTCTGGGAGTAGATGGAGGTAAACTGGTGTTCATATCAGATGAAAACTGAGTTTATTAGGATCCATTATGATTCATTCTCATGTCCTGCAGGTGTCGAAGATCCTCAATCTCATCAGGCTTTTTTCTTTTAAATGTCACTATTATAATCACTAATAACCACACAATAGTGAAGAATACAGCATACTGAAGAGAAGATTTGGAAATAGGATACAGAATAGTATTGTAAAAATGTACAAAGAAATGTTCTAGTGATATTCTTGTGATCTTTGAAGAATCATAAGAACATGAGTGTGTGCTTCTGATGAGTTGAGTATATGAGTAAATGTTTTTGTTTTGTTTTGCATCAAAGCACAGTTTGTCTGTTATAATGTTAATATTATGCCGTCCTCACTTGCATGTGACACTGTATCCATGTTAACCTGATGAAATAATTGTTATATTTATTATTGTTTTTATTTGTACATGTGATATTCTGTTGATGTTTTATGTCATCATGTGATGATTTTAAAGATGTGTCATACAAAATAAAACACGTGAATCTTCTGTATTTCTGTGCCATCTATGATGACTAGCTTTAAAACCGTCTGTATATAACCTCCTGCACTCTCACAGATACAATACTGGAGTTAGTGTGCAAAATCTGATTTATGAATTCATATCAGGCCCCAGGATTATATAAATGGGGACACATACAACCAGAAGCAAAAGTGCATGGCTAATGACATCAAGGTGGAAAGGTTTGCAAGGGCTGACTACAAAATAATTAGTTAATAATACATTGTCAGAAAGACAACAAGCAAAAAAGGCCTTGACAACTGCTGATTCCTCTGTATTTTGTGTGTAAGGTTGATTATTTGCGATCTGTTTGGAAGAACTTAAAAACATGCAGTTGATATACAACCACTATGGGTACTCTTAATATAAATATATTAGGGTTTATGAATTACTGAGACGATTAGTCAACAGAGTACAACTGTGCTGATCTATTTAAATAGAAATATAAATATTTCTCCTAGTAATTAAGTGTTCATGTTCAGTTATAAGCCTGGCATGAAGGTGAACCACACCATCACAAACTTTCATATGAAGCAAAAAAGTATTTTAAAATCATACAAGTAATAAGTAATATCTTAGATGGAATGGACTATAATCCCATAAACATTGCATAAACAGTAAAATAAAATTGACTTTAAGAGTGGGAGGAGCACAGCAGAGCTCCGATTCTATGATTGGTCGATATTTCTCTGTGGGATTATGGGTAGTGTAGTACTTCACCAGTAATCGCGCTGTTAAATAAAAAAAATTTAAAAAAAACCGCGTGGCATCTTCAACTAAACTGTGTAAAACATTCAAGAATAACCTCAAAACGTATGGTGCATCCGTCTTTAGTTAAAGCTTATATACAGTCGTTCAAAGTCAATTCCCTCATGGGGAAAATGAAAGGGATTTTTACTTCCGGGAGCACACGCTGTCAGGCGAGCTCTGTTGTTGACATATCTAAAAAATAAAAGTTATTTACAATAAACGATAGGACGTTTCAAGAAGGTTTCCAAGCAATGTCAGAACCATATTGTTAATATTTAAAGCTAAACTCGAGAGTCATGGAGTTGCATGTGGACTTTAGTCAGTGACGCTAAAAAAAAAAACACCTTTCTTATGCAGGAGAAAGTGAGCTGTTACTGTTACACAAACAGGTTTCTCTTCTTCAGATACAATTGAATAATAATAAACTCTAATAACTGCATTGTGTCGAGACACTAGTGATCAAGTTTTCTGACTGAGTAAATAAGGACAGCTTCTGCGAGACCGTTTGAACAGCTGCAGCAACAACAACAACAGGTATGCGAAACAAAGTTGTCTCAGATACATTTCAAACGCGTTATATCACAAAAATATCTTATTTATCAAGCCACTTCACTTGAGATTTTGCCTAAATCCTATGTGAAGCTTATCCACAGGTTGTCAGTATTTCTAGTTGATAAGTGTGTTGATTATTAACTGCATGGAGTTCACATTTTCCTTTAACCACATCTGTTTTCTCCTCTACAGACCGATCACGAGCATGTTTGCGACACGAAGCTTCAGTCTTCTGTGCAGGAGATCAGCTGTTTCAGCATGGAGAAACACAAGTCAGAGTGCTGCGAAGAAGAGGCTGGATATAAGTGGGATTTATCCTCCCATTGCCACTCCATTCACCCAGAGTGAAGACGTGGATTACCAACGACTGGATGACAATCTCAAGAAGTACAGCAACTTACCTTTCAGAGGTGGGCTGATTCATTCTTTGACAAACACCCAATACAATACATCACCCAGAGAGCACAAGCATGTCTGCAAGATGACTGTTTCACATACGTTGTAAATCATAAACATCTTAAAGACATTTAATAGATGTCTATTTGAAACATCCTGCTGAAGAGCAAACACAAATAGACGTCTCTGTGATGTTCATGTGCAGCAGAAACCACAAAGACATGTTATGATAAATGTAAACATGTAATATGTGCTATGCATTGTCGTATAGATTTAGTGTGATCCAGCTGTATGCTGACAGATGTCCGCCAGACGATAAACCTTGTGCCGTTAAGGTTAAAGTCCACTTCTCTCCTAGTGGACGTATTGAAAATGCCATCTCGGTAGTTTTCCTCCTGCTGAGATGTGTTAGTAGGACTGTGTGTTTATTGCGTGGGCAGGTCTGGTAGTGCAGGGCTCTAATGGGGAGTATCCATACCTGACGCCGGAGGAGAGGGTCCAGGTGGTGAAGAGAGTCAAGCAGACGCTGCCTGAAGACCAGTTACTCATGGCTGGGTCTGGCTGTGAATGTACGTCTCTCTCAGGTGTTTCTTTATATATGCCAGATGACGTTTACACACTAGATCACTTTGCTTTCTTTGTCTTTTAGCCACCAGAGCCACGATCCAGATGAGCCAGCAAATGGCAGACGCCGGTGCTGACTGTTTGTTAGTGGTAACACCGTGCTTTTACCGCGGTCGAATGGATAGCAGAGCTCTAATAAACCACTACACTAAGGTGGTGTTGAGTAATTGTATTTTTGCATTTTAATTCTCTCCACTGTGTTCAAATGGGATATATGCATACCCTAGCGCTCATTTACATTTTACTTAGTTCAATTGTGGTTCACACTTTGTCTTATTAAGATGCATCGTTGCGTTCTTCAATCCCAAGGTGGCAGATTCCAGTCCGGTGCCAGTTGTGTTGTACAGTGTGCCAGCAAACACGGGGCTCGACCTGCCTGTGGATGCAATAATTCAACTTTCCCAGCATCCAAATATCGTCGGCCTCAAAGACAGCGGTGGAGATGTAAGAGCTGCCGTAATACATATGTAATGTAGTGATTTATATATACATATACATACATGTATACACACGCACACAGGTGCTTTTCAATAAATTAGAAGGTTGAGGAAAAGTTCATTGATTTCAGGAATTCAACTCAAATTGTGAAACTCGTGAATTAGATGAATTCAATGCACACAGACTGAAGTAGTTTAAGTCTTGGGTTCTTTTAATTGTGCTTTTAATTTGAAATGCTTTTAGACATACAAGTGAGCGGAAACAAAATAGATGTATTCCTCTTTTACAGTCACTTGAAGTATCATTAATTCCTATGGACATTGTTCATTTCTGTTAAAAAGTAACCGCTGTATTCAAAGTTAAAGGCTTTGTGCTATTATAAACTGCCTACTTGCCAAAAATAAGTGTCAGAATAATGCATAAAAATTGTATTTTATTTTTTTCCTGTTTACAGTCTGTTATATTTCTGTCTCTTTTTCCCCCTCCCTTTTATCATCTTAAAACACGTCAATATTTGATAACTGACAGATCAGCAGAATAGCTCTGGTTGTGCAGAAGACCAGATCGCAGGGTTTCCAGGTTCTGGCAGGATCTGCCGGTTTCCTCATGGCTGCATACGCTGTCGGTGAGATATTATACTCATGCACACCCTGCCATACAATATTTACTTACTGTTTCAAATGACTAAACAATCAGTATTACAGCTACTTTAAAAATGTACTTCACTTTTTCTTTCTCTTTTTGGGGTTTTACAGTAGGCGACAGAGTTGTGGGAGTTTTGATGTAGGTAATGTCACAATGCAAAAATATTTAAATGGCCCTATAAATAGGCCTCATTTTGACTTGAGGTTAATTATGACCTACGCTGGAGACACCGCGGTTGATTTATTCTGTGTGTCTGTACAAACCGTTTCACATTCCTCATAAAATACTGAAGGTACATTAAGAGTAATCGTCTAAACGTGACAAGTTGAACATGTCAGACAATTTGACCATAATAAAAAACAAATCATTCTAATTGTTGGCGTTCACTTTGAAGGGCAACTGATTAAAGTACACTGACAGAAATAAGAGTAGAAAGATGGTCCCTAATACAAACATGTCAGTCCTAATACAACATCCACCTCATTTTTCTCATAGCATGAATTTTGATAACTCACTGGGAGAGAAAACTACAGTTAATCAGATGCCAGCTTGTGGGAGAGCGTCTAGGAAGCCTGTCGATTAATCAAGACAATCAAAGTCGCCTTAATATCTGTCAGGAAGACTGGGGGTGGCAGGTCGCCAGGCCATTATCAGGAGCAGAGGTGGTGTCTGGCTGGCTGTCAATCAAACTCTTGTTTATGTGGGAGGAGTCTGCGGCTTGTCAATCACATAGTGAATGAAAGAAAGCAGTACTAAATTTCTGAAGGTTTTTAAATGCTTAATTTGGACTATTGGTTGCATGCATATCATATTGGTGTGACAATAATGGAATTGTTCACATATAAATAAAAATTAGCTGAAAAGGTGCTTATCCTCAGGACATCCAAGATGTAGAGGAGTTAAGTTTCTTCATCAGATTTGGAGAAATGTAGCATTACATCACTTGCTCAGCAATGGATGTGAATGGGTGCCGTCAGAATGAGAGTCCAAACAGCTGATAAAAACATCACAATAATTCACAGCACTCCAGTCCACCAGTTAATGTCTTGTGAACCGAACAGCTGTGTGTTTGTGAGAAACTGATCCATCAAGACTTTTTCATTTTAAACTGATGCAAATTTCAAGTCCATAATCCATAATAGAGCTTTCTCCAGTGAAAAGGTAATCTGAATCAGAAATATGCACAGATCAGAATCAGAATCAGAAACAAGCACTTGTTTGAGAGTTTTAGTGCCATGTTGAACAATAAAAAATGATCTCTCAAAGATTAAAGTCATATTTTAACTTTATTCCTGTAGTTTTACCTTGTTTTTCTCAAAACATTCAGACTTTAATCTCATAATCTTTATTTTTTTTCTTTTGTAATGTGGCACTAAAACGCTGTCGTAATCATGGATTATGGATTTACATTTTTGGTAAAAAGTCTTAATGATGGATTTGTTTCTTACAAATATGCAGCTTTTGGCCTCAAACCGTTGCTTTTAGCTGAAAAACAGTGGTCTAGTCTGAATCAGGAGCGAAATCGTTAACAAGTGAAAACAGTCCAGAACAGCTCTAAACGAACATGTGGGTGGATATTGGTGTGAGAGACAACCGGAGATGGACTTTTTCACCGGAAGAAGCCTTATCATGGATTATAGACAGTTTAACCCTTTGATGCACATCATGGGTCTAAAGTGGCCTGACTGTGTTTATATTTTCTATATCTTCGCAAGAAATTAAATTTCATCATTTAGAATTTTAGGAAATGCTCAATTAACTTGTTTTTGATCATCAGAAATTCTTATTTTATTCTTTCTTTCTTTCTTTTTAAATAAAAATTATTTTTTGTGTCACTACCCCTCTAATACACAACACGGGTCCAAAATGACCCGTATGTGTTCCCTATGATATTTAGGATATGGATGAGTGTTTCTTTGCTGAATCTCTAAAATAAATCTTTATATATTATTTATTTTATTATTATGGACCGTTTAAAGTTCAAAACGTCTTAAAGGTGGGTTTGTTTCTGACAAACATGCAGCGTTTCACTTGGATGACTTCAGGGTTAGGATGTTTTCAGCCATTTTTTCGGTGAACTTCTCCTTTAAGCCCCAGGTTTTTTCTCTGTGTTTGTTATAGGGGCCGTGGGAGGTGTGTGCGCCCTCGCAAATGTCCTGGGTCAGCAAGTGTGTGATCTAGCGCAGCTGTGTGTTTCAGGACGCTGGGACGAGGCCAGAGAGCTCCAGTATCGCCTCATCGAACCCAACACAGCAGTGAGCATCACATCACCATGGAAACAGCACACAGTTATACCACAGATACATTAACTGCTATATAGGCATGATAAACATTGGAAGCAACCCTTCCCCCAAGAGCTGCTGAACACGAGCTGGGCTTCAAAGGCCATGAGAAAGATTTACAATATGGTGTAAATAAGCTTTGGAAAAAAGATAAACATAACTGGCTGATCCTAAAAGGTTTGATCAGAGTCTAAACGATGCCTTTGACCTTGTGTAAAAGCGAATCTATGATTGATTTTGACTATATTCATTTAATTGCATTTCCCCTCCCCCACTTTTTTATAGGTAACGCGTCAGTATGGCGTTCCCGCTCTGAAGCAAGCGATGGAGTGGTTTGGATATCACGGCGGTGTGTGCCGGTCCCCGCTGCAGCCTCTATCAAAGGCAGATTTAGAGCAGCTTCAAGTCAAATTCTCCTCCAATGGCTGGCTGTAGAAGCAGGAAGACCAACGGAATCCAAGTGTTACAGTACTGTGTTCTAAAACAGAATGTTGAATGTTCTTTCTGTGTTGTCTTTAATTCAAGCAGCAATATTTGAATAAAAGCAAATGATACGTGTTCAATTGTGATCACAGTTATTAGTTGTATCCTTTTCCAACCCGCTTTTGCTCTGTAGTGTTACGGGACACTATTAATATATATATTTTTTCAATTAAAACGATACTTAAATAAAATTACAATTTCATTTAAAAAATATATTACATTCTTGTTAGTGAAGGAAGACAGTATTTTAATATTTCATCACTTTTTTTTTAAGTTCAATAATGCATGAGGGTTCATTTTCATGTGCGTCCACTAGTGGGAGCTTTACACCACCAAGAAGTGTTTGAATAGTTAGCTGAGGTGCAAACCTGTGATCTCTTTTAAAACTGATAAAAAGCATTGGTATATGAGTCATGCATCTCCAAAGAGCAGACTGTTGCAGAATGAGAAAACGAGAGAAAAAAAAACAACACTGCTACATTTTCTGACTCTTGCTGGGAGCAAAATGACAAGAAACTGTAGACAGAGAGCAGTCATTATCTTCTCTCTTTACCTCAATCTCGGTCTGTTTAGAGTGATGGCGCTCGGACATTTCAGCGTTTTCTCTCTGAAGTTCTCGTCTGACTGTCCTTGTTGCCAAACCTTCGCTGAACTATTTTCTTCTTCTCACATCTCCACAAGCACTTCTACAGCACGGGTGCTCACCCGAGGCAATGCGCTGACCCCGGCTGCTAGTTACTGTGTGAGACAACCCCTTACCCTCTCAGTCATTAATGCAGTGGTTCAGAAGAGATGTTTTAAAGGTATTCATATCATTCTTCCATCCCCTTGACCCTTGTTTATCTCCTGTGCTTTCAGCCCAAACCTTTGGTGCTCCTCTACTGCGTGGAGTTGCTTGATGCCCACATGATGAACTAGTGCCCTGGGCAAACTCTCTTTTCTTCTGACATCCACTAACATTTAGACACCAATTAAACTCTACAATGTATTCATTCTCTATTGCAACAGAGTTGCCAGGTTTTCAGAACAAAATCTGCCCAATTGCTTCTTAAAACTAGTCCAATCATGTTCCAGGTGTAAATATCGCATTAGTGGGGACACTTTTCACACAGAGTTGAAAAACAAGCCACGCCAACAGTGAAAAGGTAGACCAATTCACGAGAAAAACACTTGAGCAGCGTGCCGTCATGCGCAAGTAAACACGGAGGACATGAAGCGATTATGTATTTATTTATAGTGCGATCTGCTGCAAAAGCCAAACGAAACTGCACAGGCGATATGAAAAATAAAGACAAGGATGTGACAAAAGAATGTTTTGAAACTTATGATACGAGCCCTTATGTTTTGCTCATACAGTATATAATGAGTTCTGACACCTCACACTTCCTCCGACTAGGTTTTTCTACTGACTTGTACAATCTTGTGTGAAGTGTATCCTACGAGCGCAGGAATGTGGAAGAAGTTGCATGAATTCTGACTTGACCATTCACACTTTCAGGCGCATGGCAAAACTGACCTGTATGGGATTTAGTAACAGATTTGGACGTGGCACAAATTAGAATCGAAAGGATCAGATTCCATGTGGTTTGTGCTGTTCACACTGTCATGACAAAAATAGATCCAAGTCACATATGAGCAGGAAAAAATGGATTCGGTCCACATTTGCTTGCAGTGTGAACAAACCCATGATTTTCACACCAGACCTTCATCTTGGTGCAAACAGGTCTAAATCGTCAGACTCAAATCTGTGTCATATTTTGATTAACATCTAGATACAATAGTAATATATTATGATTGGAACATTTTTACAATTCAGTAGTGCCCTTTTTTGATATTACAGGGAGTTATAGGAAGTCGCATATATAGTAACAAGCCACCAGGGTGGTCCATGAAAACTAAATCTGTCCTCAAGTTGGATTCACATCGCTATCATTTAAGCACGCCATACAACAACAGGAGGATGGAGGATGTAGAAGTGCCTGGACTTCAGCGTTGCTCCATCTGTCACTATTTTCCATGTTTGTGGATTTGGTTCATGGAGTATGTAAACTGCGTTTACGAGGCTTTTTGAAATCAGTGGGAACCAAGAGTTTAAACATGTCATACATTCAGCCACTCATTCACTTATTTCACTGTTAGTTCCTGTTATACTGGGTTAGACCCTCCTGAAGGACCCAATTTAGTCCCACCAAAAAGTGTTCCTATACCTAAAATAATTCTTGAGGTGTGCACATGCCAAAAAGCGCACACTTCCACCAATAGCTGGAAGCTGTGGAAATGTTCCTCTGGTGCGAACTCCTGCTCTTGTTATTAATTTCAGTACACAGTATTTCTGACCAATGCCTTTTCAATAGCATTTCACAAATTGCAACTTACTTTCAGACTACTAATGGTTTTCACAACAAACTAATTGTAAGAAATGAATGCAGACACTTGGGGTATTTGAATGTTATTGTGATGGAGTGCTTTTGAAGTGAGTTTGGAGCGAGAGTCTTAAAACATAACCCTTAGAAACACTCCTTGCTCAAGGCAAAACCATGCAGCTCCGCGCACCACTCATATTCTGATCAAATCAGCTACCGGAGAACTTGAACTCAACACAGAAGGGAAAAATAATAATATAAAATATGTATCAATCAAGAAAACGCACCATTGTTTTAATCTATTAAAATGATATCAATAAATGCCAAAATAATACTAAAGATAAAACAGGCAATACACACGTTCGGTCCCTGAACAAAGAATATATCTCATAACTATTTGAATGTCAGATAAAGGCAGAACGGTGCTGAATATTTCAATATTTTGCCATGGCAACAGACCCTATGCTTTGGAAACAGCTATACGGTTGCAGCACTTCGCATGAAGGTGATGCAAATTATGGCGACTGCAACATCCATGTGTCAACAGAGCAGACGAGCGGGTTAAAGTCCATTTTAAACACAACCCAAAGCAAGTTTTGTGAGGATAGGAAGAGGTAAAAGAGCACCAGCCTCAGAAAACACATATGAGCATCAGGCGACTTCTTAAATAAGCTACTGCTTGTGATTCACTCGCAGAAGTATATTTATCCACACCATTCAGAGACAAAACATATCATTTAAATACCATCACTTCAAATGACTTACTATTGTATTTGCTTTTTGTCTTAATCTATCATACCATTTAACAAATGTCTTAAAAAAGGGTTAAAAATCAATCATTTTCAAAAGGAAAAGATTCATTTAATTAAAGTAAATGTTTAACATTACAACTGCTACAGTCCCTTTAGGAAACAAAAATAACATGTCTTTAAATTGTCTTATTGAAAAGCTGGTGTACAATGGTTAATTGTTTTGGAGTTCTACATAAGTATTATAAAGCGGTTTTATTTATTTGTTTTGTCTTTTATTTAACAGTAGCCTAACGTCAGTATTTATATATTAAACCACTGTTTAAAATAATACTGTCTAATATCTTAAGTTCCCTATCAGGTTTAGTTACAAGCACTGTTCAGCTTTGCTATGAGGGAAGTACTTACATCAGCAAAAGCATCTAGCACTGGGCACTAATTAATTAACAAGTGATTTACCTAATTAGTCATTTAATGGATGCTTTTCTCTATAGTGACACTGAATAAAACAGTTAATACAGGAGCCGTCCCCCTGGAGCAACCTGGGGTTAAGTGCCTTGCTCAATGGTGCTATACTACAGGATCATCCTAAAAGAGTTTGGACCTGCAAGCTTTTCATTTACCAGCTCAGAGATTTAACTACTACTAGATCAAACCATGCACATTGATCGAACACAATGGAGCGTGGACACACTGCGTCTCTCTGCCGCAGTAAACGTTGTTAACCACCAGCATCTGAGCTCCTTCACTTATTCCGTATTTTTCACTTTGATCAAATATTATATGCTAACCAAAACTTTTAATTTGGGTTTAGGCAACCTGGCCAGAAATATTATCATGATATTTTCTCTTTCATATTATATGATATATAGATGTTTTTTAATATTATTATTCATTATCCATTAATGAGTAAGAACATTTATTTCTGTAACATTTTCAGTAAGACATGATAACTTGATAAGACCAATTTAACCAAAATACATTCAAGTGAAAATAGAACAATTAATTTGCAACAAATCATTGCATTTGTATTTTGTTACCATACTGCAAACTGAATGATTTGTAATTAATTACAATTATTATTAATTTGGAGAAATAGATTATAGTATATGCTTTTGATAGTTTATTGTTAAGATCTTTTAGTTTCATTTTCAGTTTTAGTGTGTATTTGATGGTAGTTTTTTTTTTCTCAAAGTAGGCCTAAACAAGCTGGTGAAGTAAATGTCAGAGCAGCTTCTGGAGATTAAAGTTCATGTCAACATATATTGAGACTCAGGCACTGAAAACACTGCAAGTGTCATGCGTGTTTGAGCAAAGTATGGCACTCATTCACACAGAGACACTTAGAGCATGCCGACTCAATAGTGACATGCACTGACTAGCCTCTGTTGCATTAATTTCTGTTGTTTGATCAGCTGGTACAGTATTTCATTATCAGTAACAATGTCCAATGCTTATCGTAGTGATTAACATAAATTTGATTTATGTTGATCTATAGTATAAATCAGTTGTTTACAGCCCAACTCTTCTTTCAATACTGGAATCCCACAGGGTTCAGTACTTGGTCCATCTCAATTCTCCAATTCCATTCAATATACTGCTCTATCTATTATCTCCACCTTTTCAAAGATGATCTCGTCTTGCCTTTCTGATATATCAACTTGGCTGGCTACTCTCACCAGGCCTCTCCACAGAGAGCTCAGCAGATTCAGCAAAACCATTTACAAAGTTCTTCACATTACATGTGCATCACAAAGTTTCAACGAGATTGAATTGATCTTTTATTGCTACTGTAGATGTGCATGGACTTCAACATTTAACACAATTCATAACAACACAGACAACAACAAAACATTTAGTAAAATATCCAAATAATAATCACAATGAATAAGTGAAACTGGCAAGGAATCCAGCAGAATGAATATATGCAGTTAACCTTAAAACAAATAGTAATTTGCATAATTTATTCATGCCGTGGTGCATTGCTGAGAAAGCAAGTACAGCATCTCAGCATCACTGTCCACAGATTCCAGACCTTGCTCAAAATGACAAACAGGATGTTCGACAGAAACTTGCTTAGTTATTCAATGTTCAATGTGACAGATGACAGACAGAAGTACAGTTACTTAAAAGGACACATGCTATATGTCGGCAGTGTTGTCAGAGTTTCTGTTTTGTGTCATTTTTAAAGTAGCAATAATTCATGTAATATAAAATAAGTGTAATTAATCTGCACAATAGACCTTTAAAGAATAATATATATATATATATATGAATACTGTGTTTATTATGAATAGAGCATGTTTAATATGAGGTCATGTGTTTCTCTAAAAGATGTTCTAAATAACTTCTCAGTAGACCATTTCCAGCGCACCTGCTCTTTGAAGCTATAATAAAAACATTCTTCTACAATATTTGCAATATTTACTTACTACAGCTCAAAACCACTGTGCCTTTATAAATTGCAGACAAAAAGCCAAGGAACATTATTTCTCAGAGGTCACTCTCCAAAAGAAGGCAAAGGGCTCAAATACATTAAGAGTCTCTCTTTTTTTGCCACAAAATGTCAGTTCTCTTAAAGATGCTTTTATTTGTGATCATGCTGCTGGGTGAGACGACAGGTCATGATGATTGTGATGTTGTTTCTTGTAGATGTACGGTAGCAAAAAAAAAAAAAAAATGCTGGATGTATATTCCTGGAATGAGTATTGTTAATAGTGTCTTTTTTGAATTTAAGATAAAATAATAATAATCAAAAGTATATGTTTTTTGGTAAAGAAAGCAGAAGCTAAATTATTAAAACATTTGGTTTATACTCTCACAGCCACAGAAGAACCATTTTTGGTTCCCCAAAGAAAAATTGGAAAGAACTTTTGTGTGAGAATTATTTTTTACAATATAAAGAACCTTTTCCCACTAAAACAGAACCTTCTGTTGAATGGAAAGGTTCCATGGATGATAAAGATTCTTAATGGAACTGTTGATGACAATGAATAACTTCTATTTTTTAGAGTGTATTATTGCAAACAGATATTACAAATTGTGTCTCACATACACACACACACGTGTACTGTATATAATATCGTTCCAGCACTGTTCATAGCGGCCGCAGCACTGCATATTTTGGATATCTCCCTAATCTAACACACCTGATTGAACTCATAAGCTCATTAGGCTCCATTCTCATGCTCTCGAGAAGCTTTCTTGAGAGTGTATGGTACAGGTAGGGCTTGGGGAATCTCGTTTTTTCCGGCTCAAGGGTTAACATGAACACTGAAAGAGTGTGTCAGATAAGAGGGACAGGAAGACAGTTTTGGAGGGGGCTTCTAGAGACCTAATAATTTAAAAAAATTCAATATATACACATAGAGAGAGAGAGAGAGAGAGAAGTCAATAATGCTCACATTGGCCTCATTTATTTAATCAAAAACTCAATTCCTCTGATGCAAAACTGTATTTCAAGCATCATTACTCCAGTATTCTGTGTCACATGATCCTTCAGAAATCATTCAGATATTCCAATTTGCTAAATTTTTATCAATGCAGGCAACTTCACTCTTCATAATGGGATGTTTTTTTTATTGAAGTACTGTTTGTATTTAGTAGGCGTTCCTACTTGACTACTGTATACAATTATATCACTGTCTGCTCTCCAACTGATAGCCACTACATTTACATAAAGTTGAATTCTGCTCAGCTGTCACGTCTCTCATTTATTCTCAAATCACAGACTCTAAATCACATTGGTTTTTCACTGGAAATTGACGCATGCCTCCAGAATTCCACACATTCCTCAATCCAGACATGCTTCTCTCATATTTCAAACTGCTTTCTATCTAAATCGATTCAGCAGAATTTTGCAGATATTCCATGTGTAAGTTCACCAACAGCTTGAGGATCCTCAGGCCTCGGTGTGTGAGGATTGGAGTGAAGTGGAGGAAGGGAGCTATAGCTTTTTTGCCAGCTAATGGTTTACTAAATGAGGCTCCCCATCTGTCGGCTCTTACGGAGCACCTATTCTCAGGCTTTCTGAGCCAGGAGATTTTGTAGGGGAGTGGGGAAAAGGGCATAGCCTTCGGTTGTAGAAAATATTATTTGCTCTTTTTTTTTGTGTGTATAACAGATATTTTGTTTTGCAGAAACAGAGAAAATTAGAGTGGATTACTTTACATAATCAAAACAATAACATTTTGTTGTTGTACGCATTGACAAGACACTGAAAAACAAATTTTGTTTAAAAGCTCTGGGTACCTAAATTTATGATTTTTCTTTTGTTTTTGTTTTTTTACGGAGAGCACAATCTATGCCGTGCTCGACATCAAGCCAATACCAAGTGACAGTTGCCAAATAATTAGGACTCATTTATAATTAGCTGAAATTGTGTGGATTTTGTGTCAGCTTTGATGTTCGGATGTGAAGAGCGGGAATTTGAGTGACCCAATTATTTTTGAGAACGCATTTTCGGGTGTAGCTTTTACTCACAGGATCTGTCATCATTGTATTCATTGGCATTGTACTTCATTCTGAGGTTATGATGGTTTCAAATAATAATTTCTACAAACTTACATATGCAAAAAATTGCTACCCAGTTGCATTCAAAAACCCCAACTATATTCAATAACGTTTTAGTTTGATTTGTCGTTAATTATTTGTTTGTTCTGTACAGCTTCTGTGTAACTTTTGTAATAAATACAAAAGCAGGCACAATTATTTCATCAAGAAAATCCAAGGAGGTTTTATTGCAGCAATTAGCCGCGCCGAGACCAAGGTCTGTTTCTTTTATTGAATTTAAGTTAATAAGTCTCCTGCTGTTCAGCTAATTACTATAACCCACACTTTTTCTTGGAATATATTAGTTCTGCAGGTACTTAAATTAATTGTTGAACATGTGTTTTTTCAAGTTTGGAAACTGAGGTTTTGTGTGTGATCAGGAGAAATGTGTCATTCTTTGTTAGACGATTTAATAAGAAAACATTGCCATGATAACTGAGGTGCAACCAAGCTATTTTTTGTGGTGAATAATATATATATACTACAGAAATAGCCCTTATTACTTTATTGAATTAACTATACACTTAACAAAAAAAAAAATTTTTTATGTGCAATTTATTACAAATTAGTGTAAGATGTGAAAAAAGTGTAAGGTTTTGAATATGTGACTAATTTACTTAAAACTGAGTCAAACAATTGGTCTTTGACCAAATCATTAAGTAGCAGTGAAAAGTTTATTTACCCCCTTTTGAAACTGGTTGCATCTACAATATATGTTTGTTTTTGTGTGAAGACCGCTCATTCACTAGTCCTCATTCATGAAACTTTTATAAATATTTGAGTAAACTGAGTAATTTATTCAGTTAAAACCGTCCAGTAGATCCAGAGAGGCACAGAAAGCCCCAGATTTAGTACATACTTAAAATAATTTGAAATCATTTTCACTTGGTACATTTTGCAAATTAATAATAATAATAAAAATAATTCAAGTCAAGATTAAAAACAATGAATGAAAAATGAAATTTGAAGTAGGAAAGCTGAAATAGTATAGCTGTTTTTTTTTTTAATACGAAAGGAAGGTACTCCAATAACCTTTGAAAAATCATTTTTACGGTATAATGTTATAAAAATGCAGTGTCATCAGTTTGCCTAAAAGATAACTAAACCTCTGGACATTTTACGCACAATTTGTGTCCCACACAGACTTTAATGAATCCGAACATTATGTGTTTTTACATAACCATTCATTTAATTCACGTGTTTCATGAATTAAACCTATTGTCCTAATATTATTCACTAGTACTCCATCTTTGTATGTCATATCTTATTGAATTCAGACTGCAACCTCATATCAAGAGAAATATCATTTGTTTTGGCATCGTGCTGGAAATACAGTAACTGAATTCAGTGCAAGAAAAACTCTTTTTAGCCTAAACACATCTATCAAGGTTTACTGAAAACGTACACACGGCTTACATTACATCAATGCCTAATCTTTCTGCATTGGTCCCTTTAACAGCCATGCTGCGCTCCCAATCTCCAAAGAAGCCCCTCCCCCACTCTCTGGTATCTGAACGTCAGATTATCCCTAAACGCTTTGAGTGGTATGCATGAGACGAGGCTGAGGAACGAATTAGGCAGTGAGAGAGTTAAGACACGCTGGCCTTGTGTGCAAGTTGAGCGGCGGGGTTATTTAACAGTCATTTCCTGGAGACTTAAATGTTAAATGTTCAGAAATGTGTCACCAAAGGTCATACAAGTCAATGACGCTCATTAAAACAAAAAGAAATAAATACGCAAACCATCAACAAGTCGGATTGCATTGTTGCGTGCATACAGTAAACGCAACAAAACTGATTCTGTTACGGTTTACCGGGACATTACCAAAATAGCGTATTCAGATCAGTTGTGAGTGACTGCTTTGTGTTTTCCTCTGGGACTGATGCCTTTTGTTCATACCATACTGCAAAGAAGACCTTGAGGGTACCCTGGTACATACAGCGCCTCTGTTTGTGTGTCTCTGAAGATCGAGAAGACTCTTTGTGACACGATCGTTGAGTATCAACAGAACTGTCATTGAATCCAAAAACAAATATATTTTTGTTCCAACCACTCTTTGACCCTGACTTTGAGAATGCACATTTTTCACATTTCTGTAGTTAATTGTGGTTAATCTGAATTCACTTCAAGCACTATTTAATCTCTCTCTCTCTCTTTTCGACCAATGTCTTATTTCCATTTAATAGTCATCTATGCAGGAAAAAGTAAAGGATCTTATTGTGTGTAGCTCATTCGAAGCTGTTTCAGTTAATACGTTTTATTTTGTTCTTGCTTGTTGCATATTGGTGCTTATTTGCAGACTACTCAAGTCCAAAATCTGAGATATTTTAATTAATGTTTTTTATTATATAAATAGTGGAGAACTGGAGCTTGGGACAAAAGTTCAGTAATCCTTATTTCAGGTAAATGGATTTGTAGATGAAGTGCTGATACAGTGTATAAATGCAATATATTGCTTATTTATTCATTTTTATTTGAGTCAATTTGCAATAGCAATGGTAACCAAGAAGGTTTTGCAATGGCAAAACAAGTTGGAAGCAAAGCTTTGATAATTTGATAAACTCAGGTTTCTTAGAAAAGAAGTTACGCAGGTTTTTGGAGAGTATGGAGAGGACTACATATCAAAATATCAAAGTCATGATCTGAGAAATCAAATCTGCATGATTTGAAAGGCAAAGTGATGAACCCTGTGCATTGGCATAAACATTTGCATAAACACATCTCCAGAGCGATGAATAGTGATCTTCAAACCATAGGCCCCGCCCACTGGCGCTCAGTCACTTAATCGCGCTGAACGTGAGTGTCGCGTCGCGATGAAAGCAAATAGAAATGACAAAAACAGCTGCTATCTTCTCTGGATACAGTAGATGTGCATTCACTTTCTGACTCAGTCCACATGACATTGAGAAACACCTATGGTGACTGTGATTTCACCTAGTGCAACATGTTCCTGGATCAACATCCTTGATAATCCTGGAACAACATTCCAATCAAACAATCAGAATGAAGGGATAACTTATCGGGAAATATTGGTTTTAGGCTTATGATCAGGGTTTGGTGCTTCTACACCATTGTTAATCGGCTCTCATTTCCCACTGATTTTAGGAATAAATTATGGGTAGGGTTAGGTCTAGGGGTAGAAATTGAGTTTATTCTATATTTTTGGACATCTTTTGTTGATCATGGAACATGTCCTACTTGGCAAAATCACGGCGACCAGGACACATGGCATGAAAGGACGTTCGTTTTGACGTATTTAGTTTAAACAGCTCGTTCGCGTCTTTGTCCAGATATCAAGTGTAAGGAAGAAGTAGATTATATTTAATGGCATCCCGGATCACGTCAGAAGATTGGAGTGTTTTATTTTGTAAACGAGGCAGAGTGGCTTGGAGAGTTCACAAACCGTAAATCAATTTCATAATGCTTTGTCTGAAAATGAACGTTTCATTTTGATCATGTTGTAAAAAACGCTCAAATGTAATAGTGAAGGGGTGCTTATACCGTTTTCTGTACAATGACTTTAGTCAAACATAAAAGTGGACAATTGCTGACAAGCTTTAATGGATAAAATAGATGTTACTTACACCTTTGGGTCTTAAGAAACATTTCCACCTTTTACCCCACTTTTACCCCATCTGAATAGTCTCTTTACTGTCGAAGGCTTCCTTTAGATCTTAAAAGTGTATAGTTTCACACATTTTTCCTTCTACTGTGCTTTTACAGTTTGATATTCCTTATTCTGGCTTCTTCTGTTGTATGGAAAAGAACAACTTGGACATTCAACTAATCATCACATTCTCCCTCACACACACACACAAAAGGAAAAGGCATGCAAACGATTACATTTACACTTTTATACTGACATACCGTTTAGAGGAAAAATGCAGTTCACTGTTCTCAAGTAGCGAGGAATTTATAATCCATTTATATTTTATTCACTTGCCTTTCTTTTCCTTTGTCAAATATAACAACTGACTCAGTCGCTACCACAGTAACCCATTGAAATCACTCAAGGAAATCTGCAGCACCGCTGCCAGTACAATAAAAGCAGTCAGTTACTTCATTTCCACTTAACAAAAAGCTTACCGTCAACCGTACTGTAACTTTTACATTGTCAGTGTTATTGTGAAGGAACAGAATTTCTGGTTTATAGCAAGACTTAAAGGGTTAGTTCACCGAAAAATCAAAATTATGTATTTAATAACTTACCCTCATGTCGTCCCAAACCCGTAAGACCTCAGTTTATCTTCTGAACACAGTTTAAGATATTTTAGATTTAGTCCGAGAGCTCTCAGACCCTCCATTGAAGCTGTGTGTATGGTATACTGTCCATGTCTAGAAAGAAAAACATCTTCAAAGTAGTCCATGTGACATCAGAAAAGAACCAAAAAGACACCAAAATAAATTTTGGTCCAAAAGTAGCAAAAACTACGACTTTATGCAGCATTGTCTTCTCTTCCGTGTCTGTGTGAGAGAGAGTTCAAAACACAGCAGTTTGTGATATCCGGTTCGCGAACGAATCATTCGTTCAGCTTCAGTTCTCTCTTCACATCAGTTCAGTCAGTGTACTGTTTGAGTACATGAATTACTCTGGGATATTGGTTTGTTTGAACTTAGAGGGAGTGTCAGCCACATTAAAAAAGTTAACAGCTTAAGTCATTTGTGGATTAATGCGTATTAGAGATGCGAACCGTTTAAAACGATTCAGTTCGATTTGGTGAACTGGTTCAAAAAGATCCGGTTACATCGAATGATTCATTCGCGAACCGGATCACAAACTGCTTTGTTTTGAACTCTCTCTCACAACAGACACGGAAGAGAAGACAATGCTGAATAAAGTCGTAGTTTTTGCTATTTTTGGACCAAAATGTATTTTCGATGCTTCAACAAATTCTAACTGACCCTCTGATGTCACATGGACTACTTTGATGATGTTTTTCTTACCTTTCTGGACATGGACAGTAGACCGTACACACAGCTTCAATAGAGGGACTGAGAGCTCTTGGACTAAATCTAAAATATCTTAAACTGTGTTCAGAAGATAAATGGAGGTCTCACAGGTTTGGGACGACATGAGGGTGAGTCATTAATGAAATCATTTTGATTATTGGGTGAACTAACCCTTTAAGCCGAAAGTAAGCAATTCCCTCACAGAATCTCCAATCGCGTTTTTTTCAAAGTCCCACCTGATTGGCTGAACGTTTGTCCGAGTGACACCTGATTGGCTGAGCGTTTGTCCGAGTGCCACCTGATTGGCTGAGCGTTCGTCCGAGTGCCACCTGATTGGCTGAGCGTTCGTGCGAGTGACACCTGATTGGCTGAGCGTTCGTCCGAGTGCCACCTGATTGGCTGAGCGTTCGTCCGAGTGACACCTGATTGGCTGAGCGTTCGTCCGAGTGACACCTGATTGGCTGAGCGTTCGTCCGAGTGACACCTGATTGGCTGAGCGTTCGTCCGAGTGACACCTGATTGGCTGAGCGTTTGTCCGAGTGACACCTGATTGGCTGAGCGTTTGTCCGAGTGCCACCTGATTGGCTGAGCGTTTGTCCGTTTTTCCAGGTGACGAATTATAACATAATTGACAGCCAATCAGAATCCCGCTGTAACAAGCAGACGAGCGTGCGTTTATAATAAACAGACGATATTGTTCGCCGGTTTTGGACGCTAATGTCGATATCTTTATTATATTTCAGTGCATTTTGTAATATTTCTGTAATGGGACACAAAATTATTAATACTAGTATATTATTAAAATATTTGGAATGAATTTTTTTTATAGATGTAGTATTATTATCATAAACACCATTATTATTACTATAATAAATAAGTTATTTAATAAAATACAAAAATATTTAAGGCATGCTCTGATCATTATATGTGAGCCTAATTTGTAGCAATAGCTAACAATACACGGTATGGATCAAAATTATTCTTCTTTTATGCCAAAAATTATTAGGATATTAAATCAAGATCATGTTCCATGAAGATATTTTGTAAAACATTTCAAAACTTTTTTTTATTATTATATGAAGGAATTAATTTGGATTTAAAGGCGATTTTCTCCATCTTTTCATTTATTATTTTATTATTTTGCACCCCCAGATTCCAGATCTTCAGATAGTTGTATCTTGGCTAAATATTGTCCGATCCTAATAAACCATACATCAACGGAAAGATTAAAAAAGAAATTGACCCTTATGACCCTGTTTTGTGGTCCTGGCTAGTTATCTTTATAGTTTTCATTCTTGTTGTGAACGTGGCTTTTCTTTTATGGGACACAAATAAAACTTAGTGTATTATTAACATATATTTAGAATTTTTATAGTGATATCATAAACACTTATATTAACACTAGATTCATTTAATCAAATCCTAAATTATTTCAGACAGCTAGACTCTTCTCTGATCATCTATATGCACTCAGGTACATGTTTTAAATTCTTTGGAGCTTCAGTTATAGGCTGAACATGATTAGGATGCGGGAGGGATATGTCAGAAAAGTGCTGCAGCACTGAAGAGCCACGGAGGGAGAGGAGAGGGGGCCGATGACGCGGGCCCCGGGAGCTCCCGGTGTGAGGCGCGCGCCCGCGGGAGGGGCCGGTAGAAAATGGCGAGTCTGTGCAGAAGGCAGCAATGCACGATCGAGAGGCGCGGCTTTCGGCAGGAGCTTGACTCGTGGAGGCATAAACTCATTCACTGTGTAGGTAAGCTCGCTTCACCTAACATGCAGAATTGTCTAGCTGGGCTTCGCGTGTTGATTCAGTGTGTTTATTCGGTGTGGGGACCGGCGAAAACCCATTGCCTTTTTTTTTTTAAATAGCCGCTGGACCTTATCAAAAATAATCGCAGTTATGAGTTTAGTTGCGTGGCTGTTGTTTGATAAATAATGTACATTTGCTATTTTATTTGATTGCATAACAGCTGTTGTTTTGGCCCAACGCCCTTTCTTTAAGTTGCATATATTTTTTAGAGGAAATTTAGGCGATGTTTATTTATTGTAAGCAGGGCGTGTTACGTGTACAGAGGGAATTGTGCACTGACCAATCACCGGCATCCGTTTTGCCTGAGTGCGCGCTCCCTGCTTTATTGTAGGCTACTGTATTATTTGGGGGGGAGGGCTGTGCGCGTCCCCGCCCCACCGCGCGCGTGCCCTCCCTTCCCTCAAATCATCGGCGCTGGGGGAGCGCGCATTGCTGCAATGGGGAAATGTCAGAAAATAATTTTGTATTTTAGGGGAAGGTGGGGGTTGACAAAGAAAATGACACTGCGCATATTGCTTAGTTGTTATCGCGGCCTTGTCAAGGCCAGATTATTATTACACTGAACGTGTTAATATAACGCCTTTGATCTTAATCAGAAGGTTTGTGCAGAATATGTGCGCTGGTATTTGAGTTTGTTTTGATTTCTTTATTCTTTTTTTTTTCGTTAATCGATTTCTCGCTTTGAAGCAGAAAGACAGTCCATGAACGAGACGTGCCAGTGTAGCCAAAATGACGTGTAAATATCAACAATATTTGGTTTGGGTAAACCTTGAGTCCCGTTTCTATTTGTTATGTACTAATTTTTGGTTATCATTTCCAAAAATATGACATAAACCGTTGGTTTTCCCGCCCCTCCCCCGTTAAATGTTTCATTAGCTTTGTTTAATCCCTTTAAATCGCCGTATCTGATGTTATTGGGAGATTATTGAGTCTTAACCTCGAGGTTTCCTAGTTTTCAAACCCTAGATTTGTGGTAATCCCCCTTTTAATGTCAGAAAGAAAACCCTTGGCTTTTGGCATCTGTTAACTGAAGCTTTTGAGTAAATGTTGGTCACTCTTTCTATCAACCAAAACTGAGTATGTCTAATGCTGCATTAATGTCAGATATTGAATATGAATCCATATGTTGGACCCTGTTTGTTTAACATTTCCTATACATCATATCAGATATGACAAACTGATATATTTAAAAAGACTAGTTATCAGATATTAGACGTATATCATTGAAAACGGCTTAGTTTTTCTCATACTATAAGGAAAAGCTCCTATTTTTTTTTACCAAAAGGCCCGTTCCAGGAAGTTTGAAGGCGCTGATGTGATGATGGGTGGATTCATTGCTGTTTTGTGCTGAAATAGTAAAGATATTTGACAGTGAGCATTTAACAAGATTCCCACGGTGATAATATTATATTATTGCTTGTATCTCATGCCATGCAGATATTCTGTCCATCACAAGAGATTAATTCTAGGCATGCTTCGAGGAAATGCAGGCTAAATAATTTGGGTTTAGTCTACTGAAAGTCTCCAGTGAATCCATAATGAGAGCTTAGCATGTTTTTGAACGTAAAAAAACGGCCGAAGTTTCCGTCTCCCTCTGTGAAATCTAGAAGTATGTAAGAGTTGATTCACACCTTCATGAGACGAATTTACATTGGCGCTCTGCTGATAACGCTTTAGGGAGCATCATAAATCATTTCCTCAAACTTTCAAAGGGTCAAAGTTCCAAATTCTAAACTGTTGTTAACCAACTCTCCTTCAAAGCCAGCATTGCTAGAAGTTGCAAAGAAGATTTTTTTATTTCTTTTTCCATCTGCAAAGCGGTCAGTTTGATGCTGAATTTGGGCCATCAATGGTATTATATTTTGTCATTTTTGTTGTCTGTTTGTAGTCTGATACTAAATCATCCTCTGTAATGTTTGCTAGTACAGCTAGCTTTGCTTGTGTGTTCATCTGTAGGTAACTCGTAGATAACTTTGCACGGATACGAGAGCAGCATGTTAATATTTACAATACATAAATGTAAATTAATAATTGACAAACAGTACCAACGTTCATCAACTGATTTTATTTATATTAATTTTATGATGAAGAGCATTGGCCATTTTATTTTCAGTCACTAGAAGTAATAGTATATGTATTTGAATTCAATTATTTCTGTTTATCAGTGGCTCGAGGTTTGGCTGAATGAGACCTGAGAATAGGATTTGATGTATTAGGTGATCTGTAATTTCAGTTTAACTCTTGAAGTGGTCTTTATATCTAGCCTTGGCACGTCTAAATACATAAAACATAGTTTGAAAATGTGTGTGGAGCTTTCAGTTGGTTACATAAATCATTGCGGTGAGATGTCGCTGTTTTAATCAGACAAATTTATTCAAAACCCAACCGAACCCTGGCTTTTCCGACTCTTTCCGTGTGAATTTGTCACCACACATTTGGTGTCATGCACGAGAGAGTGTCACAAATTCAGACAAAACTGAAGGTCAAAGCTGCTTGCTGTGAGAACCATTACCATCAGGAAAAATGTCACTTTTTATTTTTATCTCTAGTCATCATCTACCTCCCCCTCGCTCTCTTCGAAAGCTCCCCTATGCATTTGCCTTTCCTCTCGTTTCATCAAAGATCAGCAACAATCTTATGACCAATTATGATTCTTGCAACATCTCAGGGCTATTTCGGATATTCCTTTGACATTTATCACTCCAGTTTGGTTACCTTCTTATCTATATTTGATATCCTAGCGCTTTTAGAAGTTCTTGTAGTTCTTTTTAGAAATACGATGCATGGTTCACAATCGTGCATTTTGGTTTTGGTGGTTTGAGAACCTTTTTGGTGCGTATCGAAAGCGACTTTACCTTTATTTGTTCCTATCTTGGCCGTAAAGCGCTTCTAGCAGCTCTTGAACATCCACCCCCAAGTGAAGAGGTTGTTAAAGAAGCGTCTGGAGCTATTTGACGACAGTTTCCAGCCGCTATAATTGGCATGTAGGCTGCGAGAAGGGGCATTGATTCGAGTTGCATTCTTTTTGAAAACCACTGAAAATCAACAGCATATTAAATTGATAAAAAAATACTGTCATCTGAATTATGTATGGATCTTTTTCAGCTGCGTGTGTCTACAGTACGGGGGAAAACATACTGCGTAGAATATTTGATTAAATTATTTAATAGTTAATGAAATAAATGTTTTTTTTTTTTTTACCGTATCATGTATTTTACTTCATATTTTATGTGAAATATTGAAAGAAACACTTAGATATACAGCAGCTGTTAAGATGCATTACACTTTAACTGAATTATTTATTTAATCATCAGATGACCACCAAATGAAGGTCATGTTTTCTTTGTACATTTGGTTTAGGGAACTAAAAACGTTGATTCCTCTTGATTTTAGCGTTTATCTAAAGCTTACATCTTTGCTTTCCACCACTTTCATGTTTAAGCTGTCAGGGTTACGCTGAACTACTTTAAAAGTAGTAGCATTATACTCCCACAGAGATAATACTTTTGGTTTTCCGCTGGATTTTTCACATCTTAAATACGCTAGGCTTCTGTGTCTAAGTATTTTGACATCTGGGAAGTCTGCCTCCATTATTTTCTCCTTTTAAACCCCAGGGATTCTCATTCTGTCGAAGGACATCTAGATTAAATCGTGCCAGATCCCTACTATATCGCAATTCTGACAAGCTCTAATTGTGGAGGTTTGATTGTAGACTATTTAGATGTTGTTTACAACTTAACTTGTAAATGCAAATGAATAATAATTGTAAAATAAGGTTTTACTGTCGAAAACACTGAATTTTGGGTACATTTCTTAGTATTATATTCGTTCTCTCAAGTTATGTTTGCTTCCTAAATTCCCAAAAGATTCCAGGTGAGTGAGACCTTTGATTCGATGAAGTGAAACGTTCTTGAACAGGCTGTTGCGCAAGAACTTTGATATACAGTAACTGTAAAGACAAGATAAGCTCAAATTTGTCTCTTAATCTTTCTGTGCTGTAGTTCATGTATGCCTAAACCAATCCCTGCAGATCTAAATGTGTCAAAATCTGCCATATGCCTCGCCATTATTTGTCTGCCTCTCATGTGAAACTCGGTGGTTGTTTTCCATTAAAGCCATGTTCAGAATGGGTTTAGATTATGCGCTCAAAGTCGAATGCCCTAAAAAGCCGCCTGAGGTGGGGGTTTGAAGGGTTTTTGAAATGATTTTTGCTGCCTAATGCAGCAGATGTTTTAGGGAATGAATGCTGATGCAGATTTTTTTGAGTATTGGTGGCAAATGAATTAAAAGCTTTGGCCTAGTTTTCAAGTTTTAATGTTTATGCTGCTACAATTCCTAAATAAAAAAATAAATAAAAAAACAGTTGTAGCATCACCTTATGGAAACACCTGAAACACTTATAATGTGGAAATAAGCAAATTAAATGTGCAATGCAAAGATAGGTTCAAGTGTAGCATGTTTTTCACAAAAGGCTTTCTTTTTGCAATTATTTGATTGATTTTATATTTGACTTAAATATTAATTTTGAAAACAGTTTTAGTAATATTTTATCTAGATGTTACCCCATAAATAAACCCTGTTTTTAAGTAATAATTCGTTTTGGAAAGGTTCAGTGAGGTTAATATTTTTGATTAATCCATTTAATTGATTTTTTTTTTTTCTCAGTGTATTTTCCATATGTTTTTGGTTTGGTTGATTAGGGATGGGTGTGCCTTGCAATGGCTGACTAGTCCAATTATTATTTAGATGTATTTATTTTTTGTCGTCTGTGTGATTCACTTAATTTGCATGCTATACTTTAGATGTTAGACCTTCTGTACAGTAAAAGCCCACTGAAAAAGTACAGCCAACCGAGGGTCAGCTGAATCTAAAACTTCTGCACACAACCAGCCAATTAGCACAAGTTAGCCCATCCTTCAGCTATATGTTGGTTTCGTTCTAACATCTCAGTCACCGTGCCAATGATTTCTTTTGTTTAGCAGGAATGCATGTGAAAATCATATGATAGGAGCACTCTGCTGAAATCTCATATCAATTTCACAGCCCCCTCCCGACTAGAGATGAGGTTATACTCTGGTGATCCGTGGACTATTGTCTTTAGATTGTCTTTAGGGTCTTTGTGCTATAAAATGAGATTAATTGTGAGTCCCAATGTAAGACTATAGCCAATAATTACAAAAGTAGAATGAAATATTTACTATTATTTGGAAAATCCTGAATTATTAAGAAAGTGTTCATTTAAAAGTGTTCATTGTTCTTTTTTTTCCAACACAAGTGCTGCATAAGGCCGTCAAAGTCATTTAGTGGAAACGCATAACAAATGCTATCTCTCCAGCCAAGTTATTACTTTTTGTCTGTGTTAGAACCTATTCCAAAGCTAGATTAAATCTCATTAAAAACCATATAGCTTAGAATATTTGAGCAGATATAGCAAATATGAAGTTTTGCATTTAAACCTTATAAAATCTCTACTATAGTTTGATATATTAGGTAAAATAGGATATTTTTCATTTCGTTTTTGATTGAGATGTTTGATTTGTCAGGGTAGGGATCTGGAAGACTCACCAGACGGATTGTTTTGTGGGAAAGAGCGTTTTTGAATGGAGTATCGTATCGCCTGCATTGTGTTTTGTCTAGAGAGATGAAGTTTTCCTTTCACTCATGTATTGTTGAATTATTACAATGGATGCATGTTCTCTGATGTCTTCATGAAAGGTATGGCTCACCCAAATAAGACAATTTGATGATTAGTAGATCGCTCTTTGAAACTCAGGAGTTATTTAACAGAATGTCCAAGCCACTCTTTTAGTACGATTTATTATTATTATTATTGGCATGTTTGCCTTTATTATGATAGGACAGATCAGATCAGGATCAGGAAATGTATTTGAGCCGGGATTCGAACTTGGGCAGACTGTAGCGCATTTCTTTGTCTTTATGTTTTACTGAAGAAAAAAAGTTTGGAACAACATTATTTTTGGTAAACTATACCTTTAGAGGGATTAGACTGGTTCTAAAAATTGCTGTATTGGTACATATTATTGAGAATGATTAAGTACAATTCTTTCAGTTATTTTTGGGAAATAACTTTGTGGGAAAAGAAACCTAGTTGCATTTCAGTTGCTGAATATATATACTTGGAAACATTTACTGCATAGTTTAAATAGTAGTCTACCTACGTTGTAAAAACAGAAAAATAGGCACTTTTGTTATATCCTTCAACTCTTGATAGATAAACAGACAGAAAGAAAAATATTATTGATCCAAGGTTCAGGGGCAGAACAATGGCAATGTTACAGTACTACACAGACAAGCACGACGAAGGCCAAGCCTTTTTGAAGAGTGCTTTCATTCTCAGACTGACCTTAGGCTATGAAAAACAAAATAATATATATATTTAGTTTTTAATAAAAAAAAAATTCTCTCAAAGACAAATATATTTTTAATTGCTCTGCAGATGTTCTGTGGGTTTACTTTAAGATCACTACATTAGTTTCACATGTGCCAGCCCTGAAAATAAACCATTTGTCGTGACACAGTAATGCAGAGCGGCTCGCAAAGATGAAGCATTATGGGAAATTGACCGTGTATTCTGCTTTAAAAAAAATAGCTTTTTGATATGAAGTACTGGCAAAAAAAGAAAAAAGTTTCTTTATTCTATATCACATTAGATTTTTTGGAACACTTAACCTTCTAAATAACCTGCTTTACAGCGGACTTAAATCCAGACGTCTACTTTAACCTAATGCTGCACATTTGGTCCTTAATGGCCAAGTAAACATTGCTTTTGACACTAATCACCACCATCAAAAGCTTAAAATTGCCTTTCGTGGCCAACAGTTCCTTTTATGACAAATAGTGCATGTACGAGATGTACATTCCCTGCAATTGGGGCTTGGCGACCTAAAAGTTCCTGTCGTGGAAGGCTGATGTCCTGATGGGTTAAATGTGATTGGCCCTTCCCTCGTAACACGGCTGCAGGTTTGAGTTTTTCCCACATTCTGATTCAAACACAATCTAGGTCAAGAATGACATTGGTTAACCTCTTCTCCAAATAGCACTTGTAATGTTCTTGCTGGAATCGAACAAGGGGAAATAAAATAGTGGATGCAGGAAGCACTTGAGTGTGTTTTCTATGTGGTTTTCTCAGTATTTCACGCACTACCCTTGTACCTTGCCGCTAGAACATTCATACAATTGTTTCTAGGTTTTTATGTTGTTTGAAAAGCAAAGTCTTTCAGGTAATAGGACAAGATTATCTGGATGACGGAAATGTCTGCTTTTATCTCCTCCTTAAAGATTAAAGACATTCATAATTTTTATCTTTATGATTTTTGTCATGTTTTTCTTACTAGGTCCAAACAAAGGATTGCCAAATTTGTAATAATATTTATTTATTTACCTTTTTCCTTGATTTAGATTGTAGTTTTCTTGTCTCTAGTGTGTCAAATTATATTTGTTGTCTAAATTCTGCTATTGCTTTGATACATACTTTGGGTTTAGTATTTTTAGTTCATATTTGTCACTTTTTGTTGATCAAAAAAATGCTCTTCTTTTTTATTTCATAATCGAGCCAAGATAGGCTATGGTATTTTTGGACAATAGGCATGATATTTCTGGATCAGTTGGGACTATTATACATTTTTAAGTTTAAAAGTTTTTAGATTTGTGCCTGATTGGTTGATTCCAATTGATAGCTTGGATATTTCTCTGAATTTGAGTTTTGATGTGCAAAAATAAAAAATAGACAAGTTATTGGGGGCTCCTTAGTGACTAATTGACTAATCGATAGGAGGGCCTGATTAATCAGTCAAATATCAGGATCACCCTAAAGAGATCTAGTTTGTTCTAGCGGTTTCTCAGTCTTTGCAATATTTATTTACTAAATTGAGCAAACGGTAGGTTACGGCAATAGGTGTGATATTTTTGGATCAGTTGGACCTAGTTGATTATATTTTATAGTTTATTATGATGATTAAGGTGTTTAAGTGCATACATAGCACTGAAACCCTATTGTAATTGTTAGGATTTATATTATTATTATTATTTTTATTACTATTATTCTGCCGTAAAACTGATCATGCAGACTAAACCTTTAGGCCTAGATACTGGAAACCTGGCCAGATGGTAGGTCTCAATTTTGGGAAAGCCTGACAAAGTATGACCCCGATTGGCAAATAGGGGGCACTAAAGCGATCAACAACGTGAAACTGCTCATAACACCTAGACAGTTTGTCGTAGACTCAGTAGTCTTATATCATTGGAATCATTGGTTCAAGACGTCTGATTTTATTTCTGCCATTAATAGTTTTTGGCCATTTTGAATTTTCTAAAATATCTACTTTATCGAACTCCTCATAGGCCGTTTGTCCGATTCACTCGAAACTTGATATACATCATCTTCGATCAGTGATTCACTCTTGTGACGGTGACAACAAAACGTTTTGAATAAGACAGGGCCACATTCATGTAAATGGTTATAACTCTTAAACGAAATTAGATATTTTCACCAAACTTGTTATACTTATGTATGAGTTCATTCTGTGGTCATGCAAAAACAATTGCTGAGATTTACTACTTGATGGCGCTGTAATACGAAAGAACACAAAAACAGCTATAACAACGCAACTGTTTGTCCAAATGACTTGAAAATTGGCATAATTGGCTTTGTCCAAGTTCCCTTAATCATTCATGATGACTTTCGTGTATCTCAAAAACATGGCTGCCATCGGCCTATACATTTTGAGCACCTCTAATGGCTTACGGAGAACGATGGGGACACTCTTTGGGCCTATTTGACTCATCGCCCTAGAGGTCTGTGTGAAGTTTGAAATAAAATGGCCATTGGGTGGCGCAATCGTGTTTTAGACCCTATATATATCACGCAACCTATCACTCATACACACAATATTCATATATGTTGAATCTCCTCATTCTGAACCACTTTGCCTCCACAACCACTGCAGTCAATCAAATTGTTCATTAAACATTTGCGATTATTAGAAAAAAACTACTTTTCTCACAGATACTTTTCTGATACAACTCCTAATAGGCCATTTGTGCAATTTGTTCCGTATTTTACATGCATCATCTAGAAACACTCATGACAAAAAGATATTTAAAAAAATGTAGATGGTGATTAAGGTTCGCAACAGAACGCCAGAACGTTTGAAGTAGAAGTTGCCTTACAAAAATGGTTATATCTCTTGCAATGAGATATTTTCACGAAACATGGTACACGTGTAGATGCTCAGTCCGAAGTCACAGTAAGAAAAAATAATAATAATTTGCTTTTGGCCATTTGGTGGCACTGTAATATGAAAAACCATGAAAACCACTACATCTACACAAAAGTTAGTCTGATTGACTTTAAAATTGGCATGCACTGTCTTTGTTCAAGTTACCATGATGGTAAAGTGATTGTCCTCTTGATGGCTCCATTACAGGGGAAAAAAATAACTACGCAATCTTTATTCTGATTAACTTGAAACATTGGCATGCAGTGTCTTGGCCGAAGGTGCCATGAATGTTTATGAGGACCTTCACGTCTCTCAAAAAACATGGGTGCCATTGGCCCATGAAATTTGAGAACCTGTTAGACCAGGTTAACAGTAGCTGATCAAAACAAAACTTGGTGGGCCTGTTTGACTCTTGCCTTTATTACTCATGTGTGAATTCTGAAAGAAATCTGTCACCAGATGACTGTATTTCCGTATTCTCTATAACTTTGCCTTGAGGTCATGTTTTCTATTCTTAATCCTCTAGATTTTTTAGGTCAATAATTATCTAAAACTGTGCAACTTTACCATTTGGATAGCCATAACTGGATCATTAAGAAAATAGCCATCTCCAAATGTACTCAAAAGCCTATGAATCTTGAATGCTTTTGTGTCAGCCTAGACCTTAACAGATGACATAAAGGTCTTAGCATAAATGCTGCTTGCAACTATAATAATTATTATGATTATTATTATTAATAATTCTTGTTGTTGGCCATTATTTGACCAAAGGTGTGGGTGATAAAGATATAACTATATTATCACAAAAGATAGTTCCTTGATAAAACAATAATAAGACTTTGCTAAATGTTAATAATGTTTATATGCTAAAAGTGGAACAAAACAGCACTACTCATTTGAAGCGCAACAGCGTTTATCCACTCGTTTGAAAGTTCAAACAGCTGCACAGCACCAATTCACTAAAGCAGATGCGTTTACTTGCTGATAAATCTCGGTCAGATCCAGCATAAATTCAGCAAACAACACAAATGGATCAGTGATTTAAACTAGTATAAAGCCAGATGAAACAGGAAAAACACTGTGCACGACGATACAGTCAGAAGACTCTTTAATCTACAAATCGCCATCATTTACCATGGATTTACTGTAGTAACACTAACATGGTGTTGTGGCTGAAATGTGTAATAGTTTATTATATTATTAATGTAGAAATATAAATGTATTAAAGGAATAATGGAATGCAATTACAGGATTTTTTAGATAAAGCCATAGTGTTTTTTCATACAAATAGATAGAAACCATATAGGCTAGTTAAATTTTTTGTATTGAGGTGCTATATGTGTGGTTTTAACTGTGATTAATAAAACTGTTCAAATAATTACATTTCACCATATAAAAATGTTTGTTACAATTGTAATTTTTATTTATTTGATAATACACTTTAATTTACATCTGCATCCTAACTCAAATGTGCATTTCCAAGAGACAATTTTTATTAATATTATTAATATTATAGCCTGCACTGCAACTGAACTGAAGATAAGTCATCAAATTTAGGTAACACAAACCTCTTTTTGGATTTGAAGCAATGTCACTCATTAGAACTTGCAGAAACTATTTTTTTATTTTTTATCAAGTCATTTATTTTGTTAAAGGAAAATAACTGGAAAATATTAATGAATCCAAAAATGTTAAGTGTTTGTCACGTCCTGAGTCTGACCATAAAGAGTATTTAAAATCTTAGAAGCAGAAATATGCCTTTAAACTTGAAAGAAATAACGATAAAAAGTTTATCACGATAATTATTAATATTAATAGATATAAAAAAAAATGATCATGATAATTAATTTTGGACATATTGCCTAGCCCTCTGTTTGACCATTTTGAGATTCTTGCCTGATAAGTGTAATAGTTGGTCGATTCCAATGGATAGTTTGGACTTTTTTGCTGATTTTGAGTCGGGATGTTAGTGAGGGTTTCTGAGTGACTAATCGCTACAAAGGCCTGAATAATTAGTCCAGTTACGGTTCACTTGACTGTGATCCAGTTCATTCTAGTTGTTGTCTTCAAAAACAGAGAGCTGTTTAACATCGAAATCTCAACATCTTATTTTTGTCACTTTAATTAACACTCTCAAAAATATGCAAATAAATGCAGTGTTTAAGTTTTTATTTATGTAACTGAGCCAAGATAGAGTACAGCATTGGGAATAATATTGTTTGCTCATTTGCACTTAAGCATTGTCTATTAGTATTATTAATTTTATTAACGTCAGTGTTATTAACCGTTATTTGACCATTTTGAGATTCTTGGGATCCAGTTAACTCTATTCCAATGGATAGTTTGGATATTTGGCTATTTCTGAGTTGGGATGTGCAAAATTTCGAAACCAGCTAGTTAGTTGGTCTTTAATTGACTATTTAATTGGAAGCTCAAAATAATTAATCCAGTTTCAGGTTCACTTGACCGTGATCAAATGTGTTCTTGTTGTTGTCTTCAAAAACAGAAAACTCAGCAAGCTAATTAAAGCACCAATTAAAGTATCAAATATATATTATATTTGTAGTTAAGAAAAGTTTAAATCAATTAGTCGAACTCACTGAATTGCATTAGATGTGTGTGCATCTAATTTGCAATAATTTAAACTGTATTATATGCATAAAATCATTATTACATTGGCCATCTGCCATCCAGATCTCTGAATATCTACATAAAAAAAAAACTCATCAGTCATTTTTCTAATCGTGATACACTGTGGATGAAAAATATAAAACCATTTTAGCAGTAATTCTTCTGTTTAACCTTCCACTCTTGATCTAATGCATCTGCAGTAGATCGGTATGACCACCATGTTATAAATACCTTCCTAACTTCATCAGATGCTACGCCACATCATTTGAGGAGCTTAATTAGTTATTCATCTCCAAAAAAAGACCTTTATGAAATGGGTGATGGGGGTCACTTTCTTGATTGGATCTCCCCCCCCCCCCCCCTTTATTCTACATGTGTCCTTTAGAAATCAAAAGCCAGACGAGCTTAGTTTTTTTTAAAGCAACTTTTCAATTGCACACCAAACATGTTATATATATAGTCCATGAAATGACTGACAGGCGGCAGGAGACAAAGGGATGGAGAGAAGGCTAATTAAGAGAAGTATAGCGATCTCGCCCAGTGTCACTAAGCAACGTGCAAACCTTCTTTTAACGCCCCGAGGTTAGGAAGCACACGTCTGAGAAAAGCCAGTCTGCTGCTACAAGCTCTCTTTTTTCTGTTCTCTCTTTAATAATAAAATATGTGCACCTTGCGACCTCATAATTAGCTTTTTCTGCAGTCCTTCAAATTAATTAGTTTGATGTCTATGTTTGAAATGCACGGATAGAGGGCATTAAATCATAAAGGCATTCAAAGTGGCAATAGCGTGTGCTTATTTATGCCACTAATCACACACAGGTGATGTGCCACTCTTTTATTTACACTTCTGCCATTGGTAGTTAGAAGCCTTGAATGAAGAAAATGCAACCGTCAAAAGGCTTTTACTTGGAGATGTGGAAAAGCTATGATGCTCATGCGGACACCGAAAGTTCGAATCCAGCTTGCAACATTCTGCATTTAAAAAAAATCTCTTCCCTTCACTTCTCAACGTTTAAAAGCCAAAAAGTTATGCTATTTGTGCTTAAAAAAAAGCCTATTTTTTACTTTCTCGTTGTAAGAAAGCCAAACATTAAAAAAAAAGATATTTGTATGTTTTAAATTGGTTGACACATTTTCTTCACTTTATTTCTACTACTATGTGTTTATTGAGTTATTTTGTTTTCCTTATTTTTTTCTTTAAGAAACGTTCAAAGCACTTGACACTTGAGCTACGCTTTTGTATGTGTGTTTACAGTTTATTTGGAACTGAAGTGAATTGAATCTGGCAGAACGTGTGAATTGAAGCGTAGGAATCCTATTAAGCACTTTCAGTAGAAGTTCACAGAATAGAGAACTTCAGTCTATAGATATCACATTGTCACCAACAGCAGTCACAGGCGACGTCCACTCTATTCATTCAGCATTCGTTTGTAGAGTATGTGTAAGCCGTCCCTTGCAGGGGACTGAGACAAGAGAAGAAATGCTTCCTAGAGAGCATTCATCTACTCTCTACTTTCTCAAGGGTGAATCTTTCCGGCTGCAGTAAAAGCAGTCAAATCTTAAAGGCAATCTCTGTAACCTCAACATCTTCTCTACTCCACTAACAATACGAGCATCTTAGACACTGCATAAAACATAGAAGCATTTGAATACATTGCGACAAAGTGGCACTGCATCTAGAGTTGAAGATAATGATCTGTGAATTTAAATTATGTTAGGAAAAATGTGATAATGGATGTCAAATTACTTTTAAAATTGATTTTAAGTGTACATTTAGAAAACATTTGATTGAATAATGAATCTTTTATTATTTGTTATAGCCCCAAACCAATTATAGCTCATGCAATACTTGCTTAAAAGAAATAGTTATAATCTATTTTAAAATATTATTTAAACTTCTGTTATTTATACTTACATTAGAGACAGCATTAATTTAAATTCCTTACGGTCACATCAGATTTGGTCTAGCGACATTTTCTTGAGCTTGTTTGAAAAAATCCCAACAGTAAATAAATATTTTAGGGTTTTTGTATCAAAGACATGAATAATATCTAAAATCTTCAAGTTATTTGAGCTTTTTGGGAAGGGTTTTATTATTTGTTTACTTATATAGTACTTCAGGCATGTACTACTTTGACGTCTTTGGCATTTTCAGCGTGCATTTCACTTTACATTATTTAGATATGCATTTTGTTAAATGTATTGAAAGGCATATTTAACATTATTAAACTCTGTATTATTCTAGCCATATTTCTTGCTGAGCTAATATTGGAGGCGGTGCATTAAAATCTAATTTCAAATGTTTTTATTTCAAAGGAATAATAAAATATTTCAAGCCTGAGCTTAACAATTGAATTCCTAATCATTTCAGTGGCACTTCAGTTGGATAATTAAATAATTGGATAATTAATTAGACGTTCTGCTTTTGGCACATGGTGCACTGAATAAATCATTGGCCCCAACAGGACTGATGAACTGCACAGCATGACTCCTGCATGCCACCACACTGAATTTCAGCCGTCAGCTTCCTGACAGAGAATTATCAGAAAAAATGTTGTTGTTTTTTTTTCTTCTTCTGTATTTAAAGAATAGCCATCAGGGTCACAATGGCAGATTCTTCACAGATTAGGATTGCTTTCTCAGAGTCTTTTTTGTGGGTTAACTCCTTAACCAAACAAAGAGAAATGACCCAGTTTCTTTCGCCCCTCTACAATTTGAATATGCTCGGTGTGAAATTGGATAAATGCAGTTGAAATGTGGAGAAACTACTCTTTAAATACAACAATGGACTGAAGAATGAGGGTAAGGGTGGGTGAAGGGTTGGTAACATTTTTTGGAGTGTCTTTTGAACTGCTTCGGGCTGGATAAAGGGCGATCTACTCTTACCATCAGAAATGTTGCTATAGAAACTGTGTTGTGTGCGTGTGTGTGTGTGTGTATTGAAGTAGGTGTGTTTTAGTAAATTATATTTATTATATTGGACAAGTTGTTCATTGGTTTGTTCTTGAAAACTCTCAAAGGTTCCCTTTGGCAAGGCAATTTAGTAGCATCCGTCTAATGGATTGGCTCTACCATATTAAGATGGTTGTATTTGACACAGATTTCCCCTCCAGAACAGCCCCAACCCCCTTTCAGCCTCCCATGTAAGAAGGATTGGGGGCAGGGTGTTGGCTTAATTTAGGGTTAAGATAAACCATGGGGAAGAAAGCATGCACCATCTCCAATATGCTCATTTTAATGATTTAATGAAGGCATTTTACTCCCCAGAGGGAGAAAGCTCTTTTTTTCTAGTCTTTATGTAAAATGATATTGATCTCTTGGGTGGTGCTTAGTTCCTTAAAATGTTACAGAAGAAGTCCGAAAGACACTGAGAACAGTTTAAGCCTTTAGGAAAGTAAAAATTAGCAACCAATTTGATTTAAAATAAAACAACATAAAAAAAGTGTATAACACTACAGCAACATGCATTAATCAAAAAATATTCGAAAAACATTGTTATAATAATTCTGAAGCAGTTAATATCCAAATTCATTTTAAAGGGGCCTAATGTCAAGTGGTGTGCCTCAGGGTTCGGTACTAAGTCCAATGTGTGAAAATCTCTAAATTGACATGCCGTCTATAAAAAAATGCTAATGCCAAATATCATTATTTGCTTAGAGACATCACATCCAGTTTGTGGCATTCTCATTCTCATTTTCTTTCTTTTTTCTTATATATGAACAAGACAAGAACATAACATGGTGTTACCATTTAAAAAAACTTAATGTATTTCATGGAAATAGAAACATAAGCAAAGCACTCCAAGTTAATTGTGTTTAGGCTAATTTCTGCATTAGAAGTAAAAGTATGATTATGTTTTTACAGTAGCCGAACCTTCTAAAGAATCTGTCCTTAATATAGATTAAACATATTCAGTTTGTTAGGTTAGATTTAATTACATTTTATATGGAGCAGTTAGCTTGTGTGGGAAGCTTGCTTGGAAATAGTGTCCTTCAACCATCTGCACTACTCAGACTCTGTACGATATATCGATCTTATTTGCTGGTTAGATACATGGGTGCTTGTTGCCCAGTGAAAGTAAATTATTCATACATCCACTACACTATGTATAGACTATTAATGGTCACTAGGAAGTTAAAAACAAGCTGCTGATGTGACCCTCCCTGGTGTTGAATTTATGGTCTTGTTTCTGCACGTTCATGCACCCCACCATGGGATCTTTTATTACCATGATTCTTGGTTCTGTTGAATGTGTATGTATTCACTGCATTTTTTATTTGGTCTTGGTGATTTGGAGTTTTGTAGTGAATGAATGTTAGTTTTGTTTGTGTTGAATAAGACACTCTTTTGTAGCAATATCCCACACAGTTCTCCTCCAACAAGCCTCTTGCACTAGTGCTTTTCGTATTGAATATTACACCACGACTTATGAAGCCATGTTACAGATGATAATTAACAGAATAATTAATAACCCGCAACCCAAAGTTTCTACTTGGAAATGCTTATATTTTAGGGTCTATTTTATGTGGCATTTTAAAAGTTTTTTTGCCTCAATTATTGTTATTTGTTTATTTACATTTTAAAGTTTATTTAAAATGATTAAATGAATTTTTATGTATAATTACCAAAAAAAATTTCCCATCTTAAACATCCCATGAAATCACATTTGGAAGTTTGTAGTCATTGTGTGTTAGCTTTGAGTCAGAAATCCTGAAGGTAAAAAAAAAAAAAACCTTTTTGCAGATTTAGCATAATATAACATTTACAATCTTTCTTTATCTTCAATAAACATTTTGCATTGTTCATTAGTTTGCCCAATAAAAATAAAATATATGTTAAATAAAAATACCAAATAGAAATTTGGTAACATTTTACACATTTTTGTAAAATTAAAATGAATCAATATAAAATATAATGTTAATATGAACAAGCACTGAATTTCACAATGACACAAGCATTTAATACAAAACTCAGTATCACTTATAAATTCAAATGAGTTTAATGAGGGTTTTATGGATTTTTAGAAGAGTATGATTTCCTTTTCTTTCTTTTTTTTTATTGTCTAACATATATCTTTTTTCATTCTATGTACAGTACTCAGTCATTGTGTACCCAGATGCAATTATCCACTAGAGCTTGAAAATCGCTGCAGTTTTAGCAGTAATGCAGTGCATTTAATGAACTGGAATGTTGGAACATTTTGAAGTGCTCATTTTTGTTTTCAAAGCCTCCTTTGTAGCCAGCAATAATTTGGAATGCATGCTTTATAAGCAAACTGCAGCGGGAACAGCTGATATGAATAGTGAATCGCACTAACCAAGCCTGGCGGTTTATGATTCTGTCAGAAAGACAGCCATCTCCTGAAGGATCAAAACTTGTGATCATGTTCTTCTTAATCATTGCGACAGCATAACTAAGGACAATATTGAACAAGCTGTAAGGATTTGGCTGAAACTACCTGAGAAAACTATGATCCATTCAAATTTAAGTATGTGGTTTAGACAACAGATAGCACAAAATTTGTATTTTTACATATATTATTTTTTATTGTGATGACTGCTATTATAAATCTATGTGGATTACTTAGCCTTTTTGTCTCTTCTTATTTAATTAGGAGATTGCAATGTGTTTTGCATTAGCTAAAGCAAGGTAAAGCTCTCAAAAAGATTGTCATTAATTTGTTCCCTTTTTAAAGCACCAGAATTACAGAAATCGACAAATTGACATTAAGATGACTAAATTGCATTTGATTCCTTTGCAAGATTTCCTTTAATCACTACTATAAAATGCTTACACAGAATAATACTTTTTTTTTGTTTCCCATTTTAGTAGATTCTTTTGGGAGTATTCATGCAACTATGCAGTTGAGCCAGTATTTACAGTTAATTAAATTGAGTGGCAGTATTAAATCAGCAAAGCATTGATTTAGTTCATAAAATTGAAAGCAGTTTGTGCACGTGTGGGGGTGGACGTGGGTGGACGTGTGATTTGTACTTATAGACCTTGCTCAGAGCTAATGAGAATATACCTTTGTCTGCTTCACAGGGTTCGAAAGCATTTTGGAGGGGCTGTTTGGACCAGGACTCGTAAAAGATCTTACCCTCTTTCAAGGTCAGTGTTACACTGCATACGATGGATGTGAAGATTAAATTGATGGTTACGTTTGGATTAGAATAATTTTTTGGCAGTTAACTTTTAAATATAGTCTAAATATATTTGATGTATATAATTTTTTTACATTTCTTGTTTAGATGTTTTGGTTTATGACCATATATTTTTAATATTGAAAATCCATGAAAAACATGATTTACTACATATATTTAAAACTATATTTTAAATTATAGTAGTTTTCAAAATTTCCATTAAACATGTAATTTTGTCAAAATATGAAAAATAAAAAACAAAAACAATGTTATTGTGTTTAAGGAATGTACAATGCTAGCTTTAAAAGTAGCCTTAGAGAGAAAAAAGTAGCCGGCTTTTATTGCAGATATTATTTTTCATGCTTTTTAACTACATTGTTCTGTTGCATATCCTTACAACAGTCTAATATTAATTATAAATGTTAACTTAAATATAACTTAAAAACTTAAATATAGTTTAGAAAATATATATTTTCAAATCTATCGCGTCATTATATTTGTGCAGTTTTTTTGTACTTAAGAAATGTTTTGTAACTTATATGTACACACCCATCTGTACTGTAAAGCTGAGCCAGAGCCCAGATTTTAGTTTATAGTTTTATACCTAAGCCACTAAATAGACAAATCTTCTGTATTGCACCTTTAAATTAATTAGAGTATGAAAGGTTTTTTAGATGAAAAACACCAGGTTTCTGTTTTTGTTCTGGAGTACTGCAGGGCTCTGTTCTAAGCCCTTAAGTCATTTTGTAAATTCATTCATAAAATATAATCAATCTAATTGCGCATTAGTAGTTCAATCAGAAAATGTTTAAATTGTCTTTTTCTGAAGGTATATACAATTAACTGCTCACTCAGAAGAAACATTCATGAGCTTTAACTATCAAAATCACATAAATCAAACTAAATATAAACATAGCTTTGCTCTTTGTGCATCTTTTGATTGGCAAATTAAAACTTCACACAGTGAACATTTTTTTTGTTGGAGAAAAAGGTCATGTTTTTCCTAAGTTTTGACATGTTGGTAATTGTTTATTGTTAGAGAAATACTTATTTTTTTGCAAAAACATTAACCTAAAATTCACACAACAACAAATTGAATGGCTTTTCAGGTGGAAGTGTTAATGAACTTTAAAAGTTGCTCAAGTTAGGTTAGTTGTAGGTATTAATTTTCTTTCAAATTAAGCGATCATCTAATTGCTTGTACTGTAACATGTCGCATTTCTTTTCATAGTCAGTATTTTGTCTTTTTTAAAATTGCCTTTTCTGTATTTTAATTTATTCATTGTGAAAATAACAAATTGATGCATATAAGACATCTTAACATGGAGCAGTCAAGAACGGAAGATTGCCTCCTCTTGGGTTATTTCGCAGTCAATCGGTCAACAGACAGCAACTCCTAAAAATAAACAAAATGTCCTTGTCATGTGATTGTTTGCTAGCGGCTATGATCAGACACAGTGTTGGCAATATAGTCTGTCAAAGATCATAACAAAGACAAACATTTAAAGGGGTCATATATGGGGTCAAGGTTTATCTCTTTAAATTTCCCCCAAGGCCAACTTATGGTAGTCAAGGTCTCTTAACACCAAAAAACCTTTGTAATTTAATTTCTTGTGCTCAAGAAGATCAAGCACATGACTCCTGTCGGTGTCACCAATACATTTGACTAGGTCTTTCTTTAAGGGCTTTTCCAGCACATTTTAAAATGTGGGTTATTTTAATTAATATTTTAAAATCAGTTGATAGTCCTAGTAAAAATATGTGGTTAAATATTACCATTTTAGCATGCGGTTGACGCAATTTTGAAGCAGTTTCAATGGGTGTTTGATCAGAATGTAAAATTAAATCAAAACTCAAATCAAATGTAACAAAAAGAGCCAGTTTCACGCTTCTGACATTTGCATGAAAGCAACTAGCGGAAGATGTATTTCTGAAGCTTTCTCAAAAAGAGGAAAGCTTCTTTCTATATATTTCTATTGTTTTGTAATACTTTAATATAAAAAAAAAAAAGTATGTGACCCAAAATATTATTTGGGATGCTACTGAAAATGCATTATTGTTAATAATTGGCCAACGTGTTGCAAAGTGTATTTAGTGTTAGCACTAATACGATTTATTTTCTCTTGTAGATTGTGAGCCGGAGGGTGTGTCAGATTGGTCGTTTAATGAGAATTGTCTCTTTTGCTGCTTGAGACGTGAAAAAGTGAAGGTAATTAACCTGACTCTTATTTGCCTATCTATATGTTTCCACAAACAATGCATTAGCAATTCCACATATCACACTGAGTCATTGAACGTTTTCAACCACGCAGTACTTTAAAGATCTGTGTAGTATCATGGTCATTGGGGTTGGAAGAAAAAAATAGATGTTCATTAATGCTTTCAGTGTTTATCAGTCAAATGACAGGTAATTATTTTTATAACTTAAGTTTTAGTGAAGCTCTGACTTGACAACACATCTTCAGATGAGCTACGACACTGTCAGTCATTTGCCTTGGGGATTTTCTATACAACAAACCTTGTTATTCTTTCTTTGACACTCAACAGCTTTTGTATTCACAATAGTACAGGCTAATAATATTATAAGTGCATTGGTACTATATTGGACTTTGTAATAAAGTATGATTCTCAAATGTACTGTACATGAATTTTCAAATAGGTCTGATTTAGATTTTAGTCTCTTATTTAATTTTCTTCTCTCCAGGAAAATTTGGTTGGTTTGAACAGCCAAGTTGTATCAGAAGCGGACAGCTTCAAAGAGGAGCAGTCCAACATTAACAAACTTGAGAAGCAAGCAGAGGATTTCCTCAATGTTGTCTTCTATAGAAAGGGTAAGACCTGCATTATATTGTACTCTACATAAGCCAAAACCAAAGTCATTGATAAAGTGAAGATACTTTTTTAGCAGAAGAATCAGCATTTTTGTATCTTTCTTCCTTTTTTTGTTATAAACAAAGGCAATTAAAGTGGTGAATTAAATTGACATCCTTCTTAAAATAAAACTGAAATAGTTACGAAATTACAAATTCATTTTGACAATTACTAAAAGACCTTAGACCTTAAATCTATTTTTTAACACACAGATTATGCACAAAGCATATGCATAGCCTATGGATGTTCAAGTGTTTTTAGTCTTCTGTTTCTCTTCTTGGCCGTGCATATTAATGTTTTTGTACTCAAAACAAATTTAGGAAACAGCGTTTACTTTTTGGAAGTCTGCAGAACTTTACTGACCTGAAGGAAATGTTTTCAAAGGCTTTTCTGTCAATTACAGTAGCTTTGATTTGATAACAATGGCACGTTTCAATGGTTCAGTGATGCGCTGTTTATAAGATATAAAATTCATAAGAGAAAAATTGGCAAGAGGTGCGTTTAATCAAATATGAACTTATCGTAACATGTTCAGCTGCCTGGTCAATAACAATACTGCAAAATACATGAGATTTGTTCAAAAGTATGTAAAGCAGGATTATAATATATAGTTAACGAATACTAAAACCTCTAAAAGAAAAATTGTTACTTAAAATACAATTCAAGTGTGCCTTGAAAACGGAAATAAAAATGCATAAAAAATGGAAAACGAATAAATGACTAAAACTGAAATTAATTACGAATATTTAAAACGAATACAAATTGATCAAACGATAATAATATCTCAGTTATACTAAAATAGCAGTGGTGTAAAGTGTGGGCAGTAAATATCACTGAAGGATATCATTTTTATATTTCCCTCTGTCTTCAAAAATCACATAGTATATTTATGTTCCCCCAGCAGACCTCCCCAGATTTACAGACCCCCACATTCCTCTAGTGGCTCGTGAGATCATGCAGCGGATGATCCGACAGTTTGCGGCCGAATATACCTCAAAAACCAGCTCAACTCAGGACGTACCCCGACCCCAGACCCAGCCCAACGGCACCAAGGACCAAAGCCTGCCGAAAGCGCCCTCGCTGGAGCCGGACGCCCCCTCCCCTGGCACCGGCGCCGCTGCCTCCGCACAGAACCCCGTCCTCAGCAAGCTTCTCATGGCAGACCAGGACTCCCCGCTGGACCTCACCGTCAGGAAACCAGAGACCCAACCCACAGAACAAGGTCAGATACCGCTTTAATCCCATATTTGGGTCTAAAATAAACATCCTCAACACATTTCAGAAGCAATTTTATTTTCTGGAAAACTATATTGTTAAAAACAAATTATCATATAGGCAAATGAAAAACTGAAATATATTTTACCTACATTTACATTTATGCATTTGGCAGTCGCTTTAATCTAAAGTGATTTACAGTGCATTCAGATTATAATTTTCTTTTACCTATTTTACCTAGTTTCAGTTAGAAATTATCAAATAATGTTTTCTACTAACATTATTAACATGAAAAATATCAACAACAAAAAAATGTCTGTGTTCACAGAAATATCAATAAATAATAATAAACAGCAATTTACCTTCAAATATTTTTTGTTCTTAAAAAAAGCATGTACATTTTCAAGGGAAGCAAATTAATTGTTGAATAAGTGTTTCAAAAGATGCTGAAAAGAATCAAAAGATTGGACCTTTGATTTGCCCAAAACTGAGCTATTAAAAGTATGAATAGGAGCATGAATGAAACATAAATAGCAAGTTTATAGTGCTCCATAATGCTCACGCCACCCTGTTTCGTGTAAAATAAAAATATATATATATATAACTCTAAAGGACACTGTGTAATGTATTATTATCATTTTTGAATTATCCGACCTGTTTTTTAAATACTATATGTTTACATTTTTAATGCAATATTTCTTATTTTGTTTAATATTTTTATTTAGTAATAATCATCATCGTGATTATTGGTCGTATTGATTATATAAGCACACAAACCAGAACCTTGTAAAGAGAATGTAAAGAACTGCCAAGTGTTCAGTAGTTCTAAAATATCAAGAAAAGAAAGCTGGATCAATTTCGATTTCCCTTAGTTTGGTGTTAGAATATGATGTTTTTATTTACAGATGGAGTCCTTGACCTCTCAACTAAGAAGAACCACAGTCATGGTAGTGTCTCAATGAAAAGCTCTCATGGTTTTTCAATCATGCCCACAGTTAAGGGGTAAGATTTTTTTTTTTTTTTACTCAAGTCTTAAAATATTCCAGCTTTGCATTTAGGTCTGATTGTGCTCAAACACATAGTTTGTGTTCGCAAAGTCCTTGGAGCATTGTAACCTGCACAGGTGCAGTACACGTGCCTGTAACTGTGAATCGCTAAATGAGTCTTTAGTCCGGTCACTAGATGCTTATTTTGTGTTTCACTTTTGTTGACTGTAGCTCACAAAATGGGCCCTGGAGAAACAATTTTAGAAACAATTTTGAAGAATTTTACATTTACTGCGAAGGATTTTAACCTAAACTATATAATGCAAAGGTAACTGGTGTCCTTAAAATGATACTAACTCTTTTAGGGTAAAATAATTGTTAGTTGGATATATATATATATATATATATATATATATATATATATATATATATATAAGTATAAAGAAAGTAAAAAAAATTTTTAAAAAAACGATGTATTGAACTTTGTATAAATATGGTACAGAATGATGTGTACATGCAGTTTTTACAATAATAGGCATTATTGGAAGCATGGCCATGAACCAAATTTAATAATTTAGCTGATTTTTGAAGGAACAGACGAGCCAGAGTAATCTACATGAAATGTTATCAGAAAACAGTTTCAGAGAGAGTTTAGAGAGTTTAAGGACAACCCCTTGTGGGACCTCCAATTTCCAGCCTAGATAGTCAGTGTCCTTCTTTTCCGTAATAAGACACTTTAGGATAAGTGAACTGAGGTACATACAATCATCTCCTCAGTAGAGGTACATATATTTTATTTATACTTTTTTTTCTCTCTGAAAGATACAAAATGGTACTGTGAATGACCGACTATTAAACTTTATACAAATATGGTACAAAACTTTAAAAACAAAACAAATGGTAGGTGTTTAACCTTGTAAAATGTTAACACTAAGCCTAAAGTGGGTAAAATTAAATGTTGCATGAGAGGTTTTATTTTCTGTTCATTTTATATTGGCTTTGCAGTGTCTGTAACCCTGTTCAAATTTGAAACATTTGTGAAAGTATAAATACCCTTAAAAACCTTATTTGTGTAATTTTATCTTCTAGCAATAAACATGAAACATATGTAAAATATATGTACAGTAATTTAAAAGACAAAATGGATTAAATGAAAAGGGCTAGAATTGGTAAATTAATCTGTGACTGAATATTTGGTCGTCATGTTTTTTTTGGGCGTGTTGACTACAATTTGTATAACCACAGATTTACTACAAATACCATGGTTAAACTATGGTTAATATAGCAAAACCATGGTTAATTTGTGGTCACCATGGTTTAACTATAGTAACCATGTTTTTTTGGTTTTATTTGTAGTAAAACCATGGTTAATTTTCGTAAGGGTTATTTCCTATGAATTGAAGAAAACTTGATTAAATTTTTTTTTGCAATATATTTGTTAATGGTTGAATGATTGAGCTTGATCAAATCAGTCAACGTCTTAAGGCCATTTCACACTGAGCGCAATGTGTAAAAGTGAGGCAGATCACAGATGAACGGTGCTTTTACATTGAGCGCGAAACCATTGATCACCTTCTGCTTACTCACACCTGCACGCTAGTTGGCGCAACCAGAAATGCGCTTTTTCCTCAGATATGTATCTCGTATATGGATTAAGAATTAAGATAAGTAAAGTTTGGTTCTACACCAGAAACACAAACTATCTATAATGTGTACAAGAGTACAGCCTGAAATATAAATTGAGGTACAGTTAGCATTAAGCTACACTTGAAAATGTATGTAATGTATTTGCTTAAAACTCATTTTAAACCATCGAGTACATGAAATAACTTAAATAGTTGACTTTTGATTCTTTAATAGGCAGACATGCACTCTTTGTATGTTTAATAATGCTACACTGCTTAAAATTTGTCATTAACAATTTATTGTTATAAAAATACCATGAGCTGCATACAAAAACATAAAGAAATTATATATCATCATAATCATGTCTATTTGCTTTGATATTTTGTGTGTAGAAAAATGGTTCACTCAAGTTTTTTTTTTTAATACAGAAGACCTAGAAGGTTAAAGGGGTCATGTTACGTTGTTAAAAAGAACATTATTTTGTGCATCTGGTGTAATGAAATGGGTTTATGCAGTTTATGTTTAAAAAAAACCACATTATTATCCACATACCTTACATTATTGTTTCTCCTCTATGCTCCGCATTTCTAAAACGTGTGGATTTTTACAAAGCTCATTGTTCTAAACATGGATCCATGTCTGCATTTATGATCGGAGAAATGACAAACAACAAGCATTACTCTACACTGCTCAAAATTGCGTTTGAATTGTCTTCTTTCTTTGCCTGAATATTTGGGCGGCATTATGCAAATCTTCCATCATTAGATCGTTAGAATGAGCCTTTTAGGAAGACTTTGTTGACTCTTAACGTTTATAAAGAATATCTGTTTGGATTTGAGACTTTAGTCTTTGCAACTTTACAGTTGCACCTAGAGCTTTATGCACCAAGATCTTGTAACACTCCAAAGAGAAAGGAATATGACCCCTTTAACTCGCTCTCACTCTGAAAGTCCTCTACTTCTGTGTTTTTATGCTCGTGCGCAATACAATCTTCCGAGATTTTAGCACCACCGCATAGACCTTTTGGGTAACAGTGGTTGCTTTGGTCATGTGTTGTAATGCTCAAATGTTATTGTACGGCCCGTGTTTTCGTGTTGCAAAACTGAAATAAATTTGTTGGACTGGTAAAAAAAAAAAAGGATTTGCATTTTTGGTGCATGAATGTTCAAGGTCTATTTGGAAGCATCCATTGGTATCTGTTGTTTTATTTCAGTCCGTCATCAAGTCCAATATTCATTTTACTTTCTTGCGCTCAGTGTGAAAAGGCCTTTACGTGTCACCATTCTGTAATTAGGAGTAGTCACATGGTAATAGGGTTGATCGCAAATTGTTAGGGAATAAAAGCATTTGGTTATTAAAATAAGTTAATCATTGTAAATGATTTTTACTATAGTTGTTTATCAATTAATCAGTTTGTGTGAAAATTCTAAAATTCATTGTTGGATAAAGTTGAGATCTATTAGATCCAGTGATCTACTAGTTCTCTCACACACATAAAAACATGGTATTTGTTTCACCAAAGCATAACTTTTTCATGGAAAGTGCCCTATTCACTTTCTAGCAGACAAAGTAATTGTCCCTTTCTTTTACAAGACTGAAGTGCAAGATTTCCTTCCAATTGCAAACCACATCTAAACATTTTATCTTTCCATAAATTAGGCGTTCCCAGAGAGCTGATCACAACTATCGAGATGTTGATGATGAGGATGGCTTGCCACCGAGAAGCTTGCATGATGTAATAAGGGAGAACTGTATTGGTTCTGGGCCCCTCAAGCCACCCTTGGCCCGCTCGCTCCTCATAAAAGAGGAACTCCTGAACCAGAAACATCGCCTCCTTGGCCAACCTCTTTCTTTGGCTAGCCTTGAGTCCACGGGTCTCCTCAATAGTCAAGCCCCTTCCCTTCTTTCCCGCGATGGGATATGGGGGAAATCCCATCTAGACAGCCTCCTGAAGCTCAAACAAGTTAGCAGCGACCTAAATGACCTGCCTCTTTTCCAGGAGAACCAAGGCGTGTTTACCAAGGGTACAAAGTCCCATGACACCGGTTCCATCATGGTAAAGAAAGAACCTGGGCATTCCCCTCCAGTGGACTTGAAGATCCCGCAAGTCAGAGGAATGGATCTGTCTTGGGACTCCCATGGGAATGCATCGGATCTCTACGGTTACAGCCCTATAGCTTTGGGCAATGTGCACTCAGAAAACGCGCTCAGTAGGAAGCTTAGGGCCATCCTACCAAAACAGAGTCGCAGAGCTGCTTTGGGAGGCCTTCTCGATGGGGGAGCCGTAGGCGAGTACTGGGGTGCAGACCTTGAACAGCCAACTTTGGGACCTCAGTACCCGACATCAGATCCAGAGGCAGACCCGACTGGCTCCAAGCAACCCCGAAAGAAAAGGGGGCGGTATCGGCAGTACAACACTGAGATTCTAGAAGAAGCCATTGCTGTGGTGATGGGTGGGAAGATGAGCGTTTCGAAGGCGCAGAACATCTACGGTATTCCCCACAGTACCTTGGAGTACAAGGTGAAAGAGAGGATGGGCACCCTGAAGAACCCACCAAAGAAAAAGCTTAAACTGATGATGAGGGCAGAGGGGCAAGACTCTGGGATAACTGCTGAAACTGAATCCATGTCGACGCCCACCACCACACCCATCGCAACGCAAGTGGATGTCTTGCAGGGGACAGGAGACAAAGCCGAGTAGATTACACAGAACACCTCATAAAATGGAAAACGTTTTAGATTCTGACAGACACACACAAAAAAAAAACTAAAATGATTTGGAATTGAGAATGGGGCTTTAATTGTGCCAATTTATACTTGCAGTATCTGGGTGAGCACAACTGCAGGGATTCATGGGAGGATTTAAGCCTGATAACTGGGGATAGGAAACAAATTGGCAGTTATCACTGGTCGCATTGACACTGCAAGCATTTGCTGAAGTTTTTTACAACATAAAGCAACAAATGCGTACTAAAGCCATAAGAGAGTATAGACAGAGAGACATTTTATAAAAAAAAGTGAACAGATTAACTCTTTGTTTGCCCCCTTCATCTGAACTTTGCGCGCTGCGCCATTAGTGCTCATGCGTTTTGGACGGCATGCCATTTTGAGAAACGAGAAGTGGGGTTTCAAGGGTTATGTGCAAGGTTGGAAATTGACCCTTCAAAAATGAATTTATCTCCTCTGATTGATAGGTTTATGAAATAAGTCATGATCTTTAAAACTAATTTATTTCAAGTGGAGTTGGAACACCAGGGATCGATCCTAGGCCCGTTTTTCTATTAACAGGTAAAATAATTGCTTTCAACTCTTTGTAGTTTCCTCCTTTTATATTCACACCATTGAAAAAGACTAAGAATTAGACATGTCCATTTTTAAAAAATGAAGCTTAAGATTAGTCATTCAGGGATGCATGTTTGTGATGTTGAAATTTTTTTTTTTTACTTTACTGTATCAAAACTTTTCTTTAACTCTAGCGCTTTCTTTTGCACTACACTTTCAGTCTGGCGCTCGCCAGAGCCTAAATCTGGCATTTAGACCTGATTACCTCGACACTGCTTGCATTACGCACTTACTGTTCTGTCTGGCATACCACATAATGCTCATTTTACAGTACTCTTAGTGAGAGCCTCTCTCTTAAAAGGATTTCGATGCCCATGAAGGGACAATGCCGACTTAAGCCACACAGTACAGGAACGTGTTTCCGATTCACATCTTTCTACTAAATTTAATCGAGGGAGCGTGCACACAGTCAAATTCTGGATGATTCTGGCTGCTCCCTCATCGCTGCTTAAAGTCAGTTGCTGACATTGTATATTTATAAAAAGAAGAGCATTTTTCACAGAGGGTTGGTTTTGGGGAACATAGGTGGGAGAAAATGTAGGTAGGGTTATGACCATATAACCCTGTCATATTATAAATTAGCATTCTTACAGAGAGCCAATTCTTGTCTCTGAAAAGTTTAATTTCCTCATGTAAAACTCAGGGCAACTGAGACAAATATAGGGATCATGTTTTTAGAGAAACACCTTACCTACTTGAACTGGAACCTGTGACACAATTCTCAGTCAATGAATTGGATCAGGGACAGGGCTTTATATTGGGCGTAGGTTGGGTCGAGCTGAGCCATGGATTGCAGATATTGGTAGGATGTTATCATTCGAAACACCTGGCCAGTTGGAACTTTTCTGAGATCTCTCTGAAAATAGCACTTTGTTTAAAAGTAAAAGCTTTTGGGAGTGATTTAAAGTAGCTTTTGCAGTAGCAGATAGCATAAAGAAGACTGGCAAGATCAAAGGGGGAGCATTTCAACACCCCCCCCCCCCGGCATCCTGCAGCTTAGACCCAAACATGCTCCTTTTGTTTTGAAAAAATTACCTCTTCAATATACAGTGGTCGACGGGTTGAATTTTCAGATTTGTCTAGTGTTGCCTCACTGTTTATTGTCACATTGCCCCTTTTTCAAATATAAACTGTGTTGTCTGATGTATATAAAACCGAGAAAGCGCATAGATCTGTGAAGATTTCAAAGAGAAGGCTTTTGGAATGGCATGCTCCACTTTGATGTTGTTTTGAAGGGCATTCTGGTAAATATGACTGCCTGGTGCTCACCCAGTCTGTGAAAAACAATTATACTTCAAACTTCAGGGTTTCTGATGATGAAACTGACTCTTTGAAATGTACCTTTTATTTATTTCATTATTTAATTTGAATCATTTAAGTAAATGGCATGCACCAGTTCAGTGGAGGCTGATTAACTATTTATAATCTGACACTTAGTCATCAAAGTGGACAACCGGGAACACTGTCCTGGACTCAACGTTTTAATTTTGTTCTACACCTAAAGAATTTCCCACATTATATTAGGATTGTATGAATTGTATATATTTCCTAAAATGCTATACTTGTAAGTATGGTTGTCATTTTAATTATTATCTCACTAAGCAAAAATTATTTCAGTGTTGTTAGCTTTATTTAATGAAGTTGCATTTCAATTATACCCATGTCTGGAGACACTACTGAAATGAGTTTAGGTTGTGATTATTTTTAATCAATGCAACATACAATAGTAAACCATTGATTTGACATATTTGGTTCAGTTTCTACATTTTGATCACATGCTACTATACTTCTACATGAAACAAGTTGAAGGACAATTTGATTTATAAAGAAATGGATTAATATTCATTATTATAAGCTCTTTAGGTCATCTGGCATTAAATGCACCAACACTTTACCAATGCTGAGCGTTTGAAGTGTCTAATTTGAAATTAGGTAGGTCTTTAATCAATCAATTAATCAAACAATCAATCAGTTAGATTTATTTATTGATCAACGTGACATAAAATATTACTCAGTTGTCCTTGACACTTGCCATTTAAATATTATCTTAAACAGTATTTTGTCTTGTTTTACAGTAAACATACCTAAAGATTTCTTGGTTTCTAAGAATATTTGAAACCCTTGAATTAAATTTTTCTTACCCTTATTTCTTCTTATTTGGAAAATTTATTTTTCTTGTTTTAAGTATAAATTTAGTTGGATTCGCCAATAATTTAAATTTTTGCTGGATAACAAGACAAAAATATTATTTTTAAGTGCACCTAGTAGCAAATTAGTAGATTGTTAGTACTAGTAGTGCAAACAGATTCTATTATAATATAATATTTTCCCCTATAATTGGCACTTATAAATTATTGCACTGATGGCTTCGACTGGAAGATGTTTTGCAGCACTTAATAAAAAAACAGTTTCAAACGATCACTTCTTTATTGATAATCTAGAAAGTTATGAACTTTAATGTCACTACTGTACATTCTGCAACCTGTATTTATCATCAGCTGTCTGATTCACTATGGTGCATGCCATTTCAACATATTTAATTTAATTTGAATGATTAATGTATTAAATGGTTAACGGCTCCCCCTGTCCAAAAACATCCTCCTCTTGAAGAAATGATACTGTCTTTACTCAAATGAATGTAAAACCATTTACGAATAATATCTTAAACTAGTTGTTTGAACAGACTGTTTAAGTGTTTCTCTTGCTGCTCATGTTTCAATAGTTTTTATTTGTTCGTTTTTTGCGTTTCTCTGAAACGTACACCTGTAGCCTTTAGTACTTTCGTATCTCAGGATAGGTTCAGCTGAAAGGTTCGCAATATTTGTCAGTCGGATAACAATGAAGAAATAACTACCTGTACAAGACGTGCATAGACATGTTCTATTAACTACAGTCTTTGCACAATATACCTCATCCTCGGGAATAAACGCACCTTTTTGTGCCACATCCTTAAATACCATTCAGGGGCACGTGGAAAAGGAGCAGTTGAAACTCTGGGAAATTATTTTTATTTTCCTATTTCACCCTCTTTTTTGTCTTCTATGAGAGGGATTGCAAGCGAGGCATTTCATGTGTCTGACTGACCAATATTTACGCCCTTTTCATTCAGGTACAGAAAATCGAACTTTTTGAATACAATCAAAAATTTCGCTTTAGATTCGCATCTTGCCAATAACAGGCCCCATCCTTTAAGTTTAGTTGATCGTCAAGGCAAATATTAAAGGTTACTGTACTGTAGGTAAGCCACAATACCTAATTCCTGTACTCTTAAATGCGATTTAACCGTCATGGATGTTTTCGTGAAAAACACAAATGGAGATTTAAAGAGGAGAATATGGGACAGGTGGAAATGTTAACCCTCTGTTGTTTTTGTGCTTTCTGTAAACTTGTTTTTAAACTGCATTCCAAAAAAATTCAAGAGATACCTTTATATGGTAGAAAAAATCTACACATATACAAATAATATATATAATATTTATTTTAGTTCATCTTTTTTTCTGTTTGAAATTGAAACGCTACACTAAGAAATGATGAAAAATTACACTGTCAGCTACAACCTCAGTTTCTGTACCATATGAAGTGCCATTTGTTTTGTCTCAAGTGGCTCAGACTGATTTCTTCTCTGAAAAGACGCTCAGATAGCCTGTTTTCTTTAATTTTTTGACCTCCACTGCATATCCACATAACAGCATTACCTCAGGTGAGATATCTCCAGAGCAGCTGATTCTACATTTAGTTGTAGAAATCAGGACCTGTACTTGACTTTTACACACATTTCCAAAAAGACGCAACTATTACTTTTCAAGGAAGCAGTTTATAAATAATGCTAGTCGCATTTTTTGTTTTCCTCCAGTGTGCTTTGCTTAACTGAACCACGGGTCTCTTTTTGAATGCAACATTATTGACCTTAGCACACAAAAGTTCAAATCAATAGGGCACACATTTGTACGCCACAATTAACACACTCCATACACAGTGACTCACATGCACACAAAACACCATCAGGTCTACATCATGTGGATGGTTATATAGTTTTAGGCTATTGGTTTGATAACTACTAAAGTGTAGCCTAACTAGGTTATGATGTGAGAAAGATTTTTGTTATATATTTATTTATTTATTTTCAAACCACAAGCCCAAATTATCTTGTCATGTTGCAGTTCTTTCAAGTTCTCTCAACTTTTTTCCTCATTGTTTTTTGTGCGATAAAAATGAATAGGCACACCTTTCTTCAACAGAATACATCTGCAAAATTGGGAGAAACAAATCGGCAAACATGGTAGTCCAATTAAATGATAGATATCCATCGTACTGTCAATCTGTGCACTCAAATTACTTGCACCATAACTGTTTTCTATGTTTGTGAAAATATTATGTAGTTTTAGGAGCCATCATTTTCATTTGATGGCATGATACTAAGTCGAATGTTTTATTAGGTGTAGATTTCCAGCCGTATAGCTAAAAATAGCTGTTGTCATGGTACAACTTGCAGCACACGACATGGTAAACGACATGTTTTGAATGTAAACGTCTAGAGAAACATGTCTCAGAGAAAACTGATGGACGTGCATGGATAGTTTTGCTCAGAATAGATAAACTCAGATATTTGCGTTCACCATGAAACTTTATGCATTTCCTTGAAATTTTGGTGTCATCCGGAGTGTCAGTTTTGCAGTGTTCAGTTGTCACCAATAGTTTGATAATTGCATTCAATCATAATTACATGACTAATTGTTGTTTACTAATTAATAAAAATGATGAGCCAATGATACCTACAGGTAATTGGTAACGGCAATCGAAAATTGTTAACCAAGGCAACTTACAATCTGTTATTTTTCTTCAATTAAATTGAATCAATGTCGTGTATATTGCTTTAATGCAATTAAATATAAATAAATATATACATGTTTGTGTGTGTGTGTGTGTGTGAGACATATCAGGACACAACTCAATGGGGACAAAACAATGGGGACAAAAATGCTTTTAAATCATACAGAATTAGTCTTTTTGAGAAAGTAAAAATGCACAAAGTTTCCTGTGAGGGTAAGGGTTAGGTGTAGGGTTGGTGCAGGGCCATAGAATATACAGTTTGTACAGTAAAAAAAACCATTACGCCTATGGGATAAACACACTTTTCACAAAAACGGATAACCACACCCCCAAAACACTCTATTGGTTAAGCCAATGCTGCTATGCTGGGATGGAGTGCATTTCCCAAAAGCATCTTTAGCCAACTATGGTCAAAATTCCTTTGAACTTAGATGGTAATGACAGGACTTGCAACTTTAGCTGCTTTCATGGTTGTCAGGATGCTCAAACATATCGAGGTGTGCTTCCCATACACTGATGTAAGTTGCTGCTTGGTGCTGTTGCACCATAGTATGATGCATCACTGTAGAAACTAACTAGCTAGTCATGACTGTTTCCCGAAGATAGTCGCATCTCCATCATTTGAACCACGTTGGTTCAACAATATAGGACTGTCAGTAATGACCTCACGTGCAGGTGGTAGGGTAATAACCCCTACTTATTGATTTGAGATCGCCGAGATGTTGCTGTAATGATCATTGCACCCGATAACTACTTCGCAGTTTATGGTCCATTTCATTTTGGGTTTTTAATTCTTCCATCTTAAATCATACTCCGGAGTTCCTTTACACATTTATGCACATGTACACTCTTCAAAAATGGCAATTACTGAGGACACACTACAATGTATAAATTTAAATGAATACATCCACATTTTTCCTGAGTAACCGATGAGCGCCGCCATGATGGATTTTAAATTACGTTTGGATGCCCTCCTGTTCCGGTCTCCAAAGAAATCTGTGATCAAATAGGGGTAAAAAGATCGACTTTTTAGAGGTTAATTTAATTGAAACTTTTTAAATATAACTAAATATAAAATTATTTTTCCATTACGAAGCAAACAAGACTTCTGTGTTCGAGAAAAAGGTTAATATTTTAATTGAATTGATAATATATCTAGTACTGCATGTTAGCTTGTTTTTGCGCCCATGAGCAAAATTTATTTACGTCAGTATGTGTTACTAACAAAAGTCAATGCATCTAACGACAGATCGAGAGCTATATTTCCAACCATGCTTGCGATGCTGTTTATAAATGTTCATTTAAACTATAATTCTGACGGAACACCAAATTGTTGAAATATGTTGGCAACGACAAAACATGAGACCATAGCGGGCTAACCATGCTTTCGGAAAATGCACCACTGATCAGTGTTTTTAAATGAGCCAGTGTGTACCCTTTTCAGTGGAATCAACCAACAAGTTATTTTCCAGTCTACATAAAACAAGGACAATAAAGATCTTAAACGTCAATAAAATTACACACTTCATCATTACAATGAGATGTTCCTGCAAAGACTTCAGTGAAACTGTGAATTATATGGAACAGAGCCATGAAAAGTGAACAACAGACCGCTGCCTCTCCTGTCTCTGGAATAAGATATTAATATGGATGGCAATGATGACTTAGTCATTCTGCTAGCTCAGTGAGAGGTCAAACAGGGCAGTGAATACACAAATGAAAGCAGAAAGGCGAAAATGAGTTTCATCAAATGGTCAACGTTCTTCTAAAGAACTTGAGGACTTTTGGCCGTGAAAGGGCTGCCATTGTTTCCATGACAATCTTGCAAGATCATTCAAGTAAAGGTGTGCCTATTCTAATCAGTCTTTCATTTAAGCAAAACCCACATTCTTTTCTGTTATTTTATACCAACATTGCGCATTTTCAGTATTTTTTACATGCGATTTCTACCATTGAAATTTAGACCTCTTTTTTTTGTTTCGTTTTTATTTCTAATTTTCCAAAACACAAATGGAGAGAATTTTAGATGCATTGGTAGTTATGATGTTTCCTTCTGTGTGCAATTTGTCCTTCTACTTTGTTGGCATTGCATGGAATTTCATGCATGAATCTGCTCTTGACCATTAACTTCGTCCATGACTGTTTCAACCCTGCAGTCAATTAAAACTCTGCGGGATTAGGATTATTAGTTTTGCTACCTCAATTTACAGATGGTTTTGAGATAGGAGCCCTTTGGTAGTAAAGCAAAAATGACTTTTATCTTGAGGGACTGACTGTCCCTACAGGCTTTTGTCGATCATGTTTTTATAAACATGTTGGCGGTTTGATCGGCTTACGTGCTGTACTGTATGTAGCATTTTAGATGCACACACTGGCTCATAATTCCCAAGGTCATGGTCCCGTTCTGTCGGAAAGCAGTTATACATTCCGCATGCACATATGTGTATCTAATAAAACTTGTTTTGATAAAGGGTAATGATATTTTTGGACCCAAAGGTCCCAAGTTATGCATATCGACTGCTTCTAAGACCAGTGCTTGGGAAGAATCAGGTTGACCGATCACCTCAAAAGTTGGAAACGCGTCGTTATGTGTGTTTCCTCAAGAATCTAGTATAGTCACGCCATACCATATGAGTTTGTGTCCTTGAAAATCAAGCCAAATGCATTCGCATATGTCAAAGTTGTGCATCTTATCTCTTGATGGAATGCTGTGCTTACACCTTTTTTGTGGGTTTTTCCTTGTATGGAGTCGAAGCTTTATGGAGCAAACATGCCTTTTGCTAACTGTTTGGCTGTGTTCATAATTCCAAGTACTTTCTAAAGTTTCGTAAGAATTCTCAGAGAAGAGTCTTAACGTTGTATAGGTTTGGCGTTCAGTGTAGTATGATGATCGGATCCCTTCTCCTGTACCCCCTCAGGTTAATGCATGAGAGTGGAATGATTAGGCTCGGCTAAAGATTGATACCTTTTCTATATTTCTTAATACTATTGATATTGTGATTACTTCGATTAAAAACGCTTGCCTTTAGGTTCCATTTTTTTACTGCTCATATTCCAGAATCCTAGTATCCGGTAAACTGGGTTAAAAAATGGTTTTGGTGATTTTTATTTTGCAGTATTAAACTATAAGTGGGCAAATGAGTCTAGCAAGGCAATACTCGTGATTTAAGTCCCCTTGACTTGAGAAAAGTGAGTTTGCTGTCGCAGGCCCAAGAAAGCCGCGATGTCCTTATCAGACCGCCTTTTGCATTTCAAAAGATTCAGCCAAATAACCTTAGTTCAGTGCTTTATAAACGGCGAGGATTGTAAAGTACGAATTACCTGGGGAAACAAAAAAAATGGACTCTCTAACCTTAGACTTTTCATTCGGTCCCTCGAGACCTACGAGGCCACAAAGACTATTTATTTTGTTTCTGACGTCTGTACAATGTGTGATGTTTCAAGTTAAAGAAAGAAAAAAAAACCTTACAACACAGAATACCTCAGATAATAAATCCATGTAAATCTTGACAGCCTCCACGTGTAGATAGAGCCGTGTTCACTGCCTCCCCATCCCTCATGTCTCTACTTCTATAATTTCACTGCCCGTTATATGTTGTGGAGGTTTCATTACTTTCCTTTTCATGTTTGTTTTTGTTTGTCCCGGGAACAAATGAACCATTATTTAATTCATCGTTCACCTGTGTGCTTGACAAAGTTAAGCGGCGTTCACACTGACAGCACTTTGCAAGTGACTCGATTCCAATGAGAGTTGGCGATTTGAGGCGACGTGAGTGTTGATGATGTGGCAAAGTTAAGCTAGTCAGTTTTATGCAAATGTGTAGTAATGAGGTGACAACCAATGGGAGCCTAGACTGTGATTTGTCACCCGATTCATTTGGACACTGTGGTTGAGTAGGAACGTCTTCTGGCAACCAACAGTACAGCAACTTTGCGACCTCCAGAGTTTTTATCGAAGACAGTGTGAAAGCCGCTTAAGGAAAGACATTGCCTCAGTAGTAGATGCAGTAGAAGTGATGCAGTAATATTAAAGACCAAGTACCATGTTTCTAATTGCAGATTTCAGTCTATTACCTTAAATTAAGTTGTGACTCAAAACCAGATTTTAAAGTGAAAAGGAGGGCTTTGTCTTTTTTAGAGATAGTTTGTTAAGCATAAGCCATAGTTTACGCATTTGTCGAGCGTAATTTCATCATCGTTCTCATTATCAGCTAAACTGAATGTAGGGGGAAAAAGAATAAATAATTACTCTTAACACACAAACTAACTTTTTATGTATCGCATATGTACTTTAGGAAAAGCTATAGGTTATTATATTAATGTGTTCTTAAATATATATACACTCAACAGTCAGCGTGCATTGTATATAATGTTCTGTATAGTTATATACTTATCTTCTGGAACGAGATGTTTATCTCGTCCTCATTTGATTCAGGGAACAAACATTTCAGTGTAGTATATTTAGACTCCTGTGTACCGCATTTGTATAGTTGGTTTTCATTTGCTCACTCGTTTCTTTTATCGTCCACATACTGGAATGATAGTTAGTCTTGAAGTGAGCTAAACAAAGTATAAATTAAGTTATTGTAAGGCATCTAACGCTGCACTGGTGCAGACAGCTGTTTTTTCCACAATACTGTACAAACATAAATATATATTGAGAGGAAGCGCAAACTTTTTAAGGTGGATGTCTATATAGTCTCGTGCCCATTCCGTGATTTCATTTTTTTTTGTAACATTTTGTTTTAATAACAGCATTTTCAATGATTATAAAATAGTCATTGCGACATCAGTCGACGATGTAAATGAATTTTCCCTGTGAAAAAGCCACGTTTTGCGGTATTGCTTGTTATTTTTGCTTGCTAAATGTACATGAAATAAGTTCAGAAGTAAGATGGTTAAATTATTTGTGAACACTGGATCTCTATCGGACAATGTCCTAAAATCATCCTTATTCATTACGATGAAGAAACGCGCCCTTGGTGTGCTTTGCTGCAACTGCTTTTTCTTAACGATAATGATGTTTATTACTATTTTAATTTATTGTGTGGAGTGAAACGTCTCCGTGGCCGTGAGCTGGTCGTGTGTGAGTGTGTGGAACTGCTTGAGGTTTAGAATTTTTTGCTTTTTGCTCATGCATTTTGTGGATAAACCATTTCTTACACACCAAATCTTGCGATTTCTGATAAGACAAGCCTCTGAGTAGTGGTTTTCTTGATCATCTGTGAAAAAAAAAGAAGAAAACCGATCCTTAAACCATTTCTCTATTAACCTTAAATCCTCTTATTAAGCCACAACTACGATTCCCTCAGGGACAAACGACACTGATTCAATCTATTCAGGTACTTTCTCTAGATTCTGCGGCCTAGCTGTTAAAATACGAAAAAAAGTACATATTTTTTGAAAAATTGACCAAAAGAAATTGGTCGCTCGTAACGAGTCATTTTTAACCTGTTGTCGCTTCATTTCTTTTCCTCTGTCCTTTTAAGTTTTTGTATTCTTTGTATCCAGACTTAAGTACAATATACAAAATGAATGTCAAGCTGAAACTTCAGGTGAAGAGCAACATGTGCTTTTCATTACAATTTCTTCTGCACACACTGTGCCTCAAATGCCTGAAGACAGTAGAACAACACTATAGCGACAAACATCACACCAGAGCCCTCCATGATAGTGGTCGACCGGTCTCAGCGCTCCTATACAGACGTACCTCTACAGCGCAAGGCCTGATCTTTCACATTTGCAGTTAGTGATTGGTAGTTTTGGTCTCTGCTTGTATCATGTAAGTATTTCAGCTGCCTGAAGAAACTGCCTCTCCATATGTGAATGGCTTTACATTGGGTTCTGATTGTCTGGTTTTAATTTGTGCTTGCTTTTTTGTTCTTGAGCTTTTAGGTGCCTACGCTTATTGTCAAAAAAGCTCAGATACTTAAAGGAATTATAAACTAACTGGCTGATTTTTGTCTATAATTATTATTAGGAAATCAGGAATCGTGCATATTAAAGCGACCTTAGAGGTTGTGTTAAGGCGGCATTTACTTCTCTATTAGTCTTGGTGTTGAGTTTCGTTGTTATTTTTCCTCAGATTTGCAGTTCTCGAAACATTCCTGTTGTTCTTGTCATTGTGGGTTTTAGTTTGCGATGCCTGATAACAGGCAGTGAGTTTGTTGTTTTCCACACAGGCTTGGATTCAAAAGTTCAGGCTTGATTTAAGGCAAAAAATGAAATACTTACATGTTAACACTTTTAATACGAGACACAGAATGGGTTTTTAAAACATATGTTTGCCAGTGTGGGATAAGGTGCTGCTTTTTCCGAATCTTTGTTTTCGATATACCTCAGACCATCTAGATCGAAACGAGTGCTTTTTACAATATGGCATCTTGACCTGTAACACACTGGTTCCTTAGAGTCACTGCAACTGTTGGAATACAGGCGCTTCAAAACTGGAATAGACCTCATTTCAATATATACTGTTTACTCTTTGACAAAAACATTGTATAGTTTAATATTTTCTTGTACTGTAGATTTATGTATGTATATTAATTTGTTCTTTTTTGTACTGTGTGTTTGACTTCTATTCTAGATCATTATCAATGTCTGTGTTCGAGCACTTACGAGGATCACAATTATTATATATACTTTTTTTTATTGCACTATTTGTTTTGGGTTCGTTTTTTTTTTTTTCGTTTGAATGCAAATTCTTATTTTTGAGCTGGGCTAATGAATAATGTATGTGATTTGTAAAAAAAAAAAAAAATTGCAAAGGAAAAAACTGATTAGATTTCTGTGGTCTAATAAAAAAAAAAAAAAAATACTATTTTTATTTGCATTGGCCGTTAAGCAAAATGCTGATTAGATCCGTCTTTGTGCATGTGTGGAATTTTACTGGTTATATTTTACCCATTAGGAAAAAAATTCAATTTTTCAACACATTTTAATTGTAACATTGTGCAACTTAGTATTCACTGGATGCTAGAACCTTCTTATGAAAACCACTATTCTTCTAATAAATTTTTGTTGTGAAAATGAAGTGTTGAGACTGCTTAATGGTGTTGCATGTTTCTACTGTTTTCTCGGGTAGAATATATTTTTTTTGTCATTGCATTTTAGGTTTGCTTATTAATTTTCTTAGACCTTAAAGTCTTAGACATTTTCTAATTTAGTGAATGATTAATGAATGCAACATTATTTCAACCCTGTTACTAATTATTATTAGTATAAAAAAATAAGCCATTACATTTATCTTTAAACATGTTTTGCACCACCCTGTAGCATTCAAAATTTTCCAGGGTTTAATGTTAAAGAGTAGAAAATCAGTGTTCAAGCTCAGTAGTAGACTGTAGTAGTTTTTTTTCAGGCATAACAGAGTTGAACCATGGTAGAGAGCTCAATACAGTAGTTCAAATCTGTTTTGGAAACAACTGATCACTGTTATTTTGTTCCAACATAACAAAGTTGAACTACTGAAACATCATTGCACCTACCACATTTACTGCTGCACGTTGTGCCAAAATATCTTGATCAATGAATTTTTTACCATAACAGAGTTGAACTGCTGTAGAGAGACTGACAAGGTCATGTCAAGCTCAATAACTCAACTCTGTTATAGAAACAACTGTTGGCTGTTTTTTGTTTCTGCATAAGAGTTTATCTACTGAAACATCATTGCACTCCACCATGTTTACTGTTGTACTTTGTGCCAAAAAAAAATCGTGATCACTCTATTTTCCACCCATAACAGAGTTGAACTACTGTAGAGAGATTGACATGGACACATCAGCCTCAATAGTTCAACTCTGTTATGGAAACAAATGATAATTTTTTTTGTCTTACATAAGAGAGTTGAACTACTGAAATATCACTGCAGTTCAAAACATTTATTTTACTTTGTGCCAGAAATATATCCAGATCACTGCATTTTTTTCCTAATCAGTATTTTGAATGATTATATGCACACACTCACACAATATTTTTCAAAATGACTTGCATGTGCCTGTGTCTCTTTGTGCCAGCGACAGAGGGTATATGCCTAATAATGACCTTCGAATTTTGGCCACTTTCTTTTCTTTTTGGAAACCAGTTATGTTAATGTGCCATTTAGGTAATAACCAGTCAGCAACACCAAGATGTTAAATGGCTACACCATCTGAGATTAATCGCAATCTCGTTGTGTACTGTGCATTCTGACCTTAAATGCATTACATTAGCAAAATCATTTGACATCACCCATTTTTGATTGGTCCATATTTGAACAATACCAACAACACTACACTTATGCACTAAGGGCCTCCATTGTTTTAAACTGACATATGTCAAGTGAGAGGAAAGGTCAGGTCCATATTCGTAGAGCCTTTCCTACTGTGCACAGTTGCAAGCACTCAGCAAGTGGCCCCATTACTGAATAACAACTGCAGAAAATGGATTCAATTAAGAAACTGAGGACAATTCAAAGAGAATTAATGTCTTTGGTCATAAAGAACATTACACTCTCACAGGCATGTGCAAGAAATTAATCTATTTCTGTCTTATTTAGCTGACAGTTTACATCCAATACATTGCTAAACACTGACAACTGCTGTTGTATAATATTTGGTGTTTTTGTTAAAGAACATACATAAATTATATATTTAAAAATATATATCTAATATGTGAATGACATACTTCCATAATCACGAGTTTAAAAACTGATTCACTTTTGCACAGATAAGGTTGGAAGGGATTATTGCAAACAACACTTCTAAAAAAAATAAAGTTTTTTTTTTTTTTTTGCCATTGATGGTTTCATTAAGAACCATTAACAATGACGGAAACTTTCCATTGAACAAAATATTGTTTGTAGGGGAAATTTAAATGTTTTTAAGTGTTCTTCATACTAAGAATTTTTAAGGAAAGGTTTTTTAGGGAATTAAAAATGGTTCTTAAATGGCATCAGTGCTTAATTTTTGCCATCATCTACTTACCCTCAAGTCTTTTCAAACCTGTCCTTGTTAATTTCTTCTGCCGAACACAAAAGAAGATATTTTGCAGACAACACTGGAGCCATTTAACTTACACTGTAAAACTCAGTTTCACAGAATAAAGATGTTCCTTTAAATATCTTATATGCACATTTGTTTGCTGCCTCCAGTAATATATATAAAGTCCAGGCTATTAAACTATGCTCTAATGTCTTCATAGCAACAGAATTTAGAGCAACAGGTCTGTAATCATTAGACAGCTTGGATTAGACAACTTTGGTACAAAGGTTACCACGGCTAATTTGAAGCATTGTGAGATGTTTAGGTTAAAAATAGCTGTTTATGCTTGAGCAGCAGAGGTGCTGAGTTTATATGGTGCACCCACAGCGATTCAAGCTTCTTGTTGTGGCTGAAAAGGGTGTTTTGATTCATTTATTGCAGAAAGAATAAATGCTTTTATTGTGTGAATATTGCAGGGGTTTGTTGTTTATACTGTTTTGAAGGTATATTTGTTAGTGCTGGTTGCTTAGGCCAATATCACTATTATATTATTGCTAGAGTTAAAGATTTTGATTTGAAGTACTAAACCCCTATTAGTATAAAGGTTGAGTCTGAAACCCATTTTTTATCTCAACTTGTACAAAATGTAATTTAAAGAGTGTGCATGAGTTATATTTTTTACTCCATTCATGAAGGTGTTGTACACTTCATTGTTTTCTATCGTATGCAATGCCATCCAATTCTGTATATTCAATTAAGTTGTATTTTTACTTAATTATTTACTATTTTATTTATTTATTTATAAATTTGTACAAACTACGAGGAGCTGCAACCATTTTCATGTTTCCCACCCATTATTACTACATTGTGTTGAAGTTCACGTGTATATTTTATAAATACAATCTTTCTGACATGACTTGAACGCAACATACCACACGGACAATGCTTACCTGCCAACACCTGCCTTTTTAAGCAAATCAGTTTTGCAAACCTCACATAACATGAATTAATATTTATGACCCAATCCATGCCAGCCACGGTTTGGCTGGATCCAAAATCACATATGGTGATTCTATAATTGAAGATACATTTGGCAATTCAGAAAGTTAATAAAATAAAAACTGTTCGCTAACAATTTTTTTCCGCAGTATCTTATTGAAAACATTCAATTGTAACAATTCAGTTCTTGCCAAACCTTTTTTTTTTTCAGTGCTTGCCAATAATAATAATAATAAAAAAAACAGATGTATTCATGTATTGTTTGTCAACTCAAATCAGGCAATGTGTAGAATTAACAATAAATCATAACAGCAAAAATCCTTCTTGTTTCATTAGACAAACTGAAATAACATTTGACAAACCTTAAAAAGTATGTCTTCACAGAACCGTCCACTTGGAGCAAATATTTTTCATCTGAAAATATATTATATACAATAAACAGTAAAAAAAAATATATATATATATATATATATATATATATTTTTTTTTTGCAATCTTATTAGGGTGCAAATAAATCAATAATGTTTATGAGATTTTTATGAAAACATATATTTTATTGCTTTTGGAAAATAGTTCATAAACAGAGTTGACCCTCTAAGTAACAGAATTGACAGAACTGTCCAGTGGACTCACAATTCTGTTACCGTTAGTGTCAGTAATGTTACCCTACCTTGGTAACAGAGTTTGGCGGTAACAGAGTTTGGCGGTAACAGAGTTGACGATTTTATTAATATTTTGCCAAAAACTCAACTTGTTAACTTAAAAGCTAAGATAATCATGAATATAGTGTGATCAATGAAAAAAAAATGCTTTAATTTTGTTTTCACAAAATAACTCTTGGTGTAAGAACTTTTAAAATGTAAAATATTTTCTTAGAGAGAACACATAGACTTTGGCAGTGAGGGAAAATGACAATTTCCTGTACATAGTTGTGAGAGATAATTATGCAAAAGTATGGTACAGTAACAGAGTTGAAAAAAAAAAAAATAATGTTGTACAGTTAGGTAAATGACGCATTAGTTCTTTTATAAATAAAATGAATGAAAAGAAAAGTACAATAACATATTTTGATTACACAGTGATACATGACTAATTCGTACAACATGAAATCATGATTTTCAGCTTTTTCATTAAATTATATTGTTATGGACTTTAACATCTTTTAATTCATAACAATGAGTAATACAGAATTAAATATAAACATCTGAAAAAAATTGTTTAAAAAAAAATGTACAAATACATTTGTACACCAAATGTACCTGCAATAGAATCACCCACATACTGTATATGTGAAAAACAGTATGTGAACAAGTTTAAATTCACAATATTCATAAAATAAAAAACTAAAATTATTCTGAAAAGAGAGATGCTTCAAGTGTGCATCTGATGGACACTTTACCTGAATGGAAGAGGAGCAACGCAACTGACACTGGTAGGTCACTTGACAATCACAACGCTGGATTGAATTTATACTATACAGAATATACTTTTTAATGGTTTTATTTAATGATATTTAATATTAGTGTCTTTTTAATTGAAGTAGGACTATACAAATATCCCTTTTAAGGACTTTTAATAGAAGTATAGACTCAGAGACTGTGATTTTAGACAGCCATTGTGTGCTGAGTCTGCTATAGACCATAGTCAGGGTAGTAAATTTAACTTTTGACAGGAATGAAAACGAGTTGGCGAGCTGGGACTAAAGTCCAGTACGTTCAATGCTGTACTACATTTTAACAATGTACAGATTGTACAGCTGACAAAACGTGTTTCCAAAAAAACTTTGAGTAGACAAAAACTGAATGAAACCATTGTGAAAGTTACATTATCTGGAATATTTACACAATGCGTACCACTGTAAGGACAGCAACACACACAGACTTGTTTTTGTCTGTAAAATTCAATATGGTGCCTAACCCACCGAAGGTCTATACAAAATAAACTTCTTTAGAATGTCCAAAAAAAAAAAACATTTATAGGATTAGGTGTAATTATTAAACGTTTGACTAATTAAATGGCATATTGTAAAAGCTTAGCGCTCAAATAGAGTATAGTCTCATACAGTATAGTAGTTCAAAAAAAGTACGCGAAATGTGACAGCTACAGTAGTGTGAAATTATATGATTACGGAAAAATTAAACACACAATAGTATATCCAAAAAAAATATGTTTATTTTCCTATCAATCATCACAACATTGTTAATAGGTTCTATGTTAGGGATAATGAATGGCTAGCTGTGCATGAAACTGCTTAATGCACGACGTGGAGGCCAAGAATCATTCGACGCAAAGCAGAGTGCTTTAAAATCTTTTAACGCATAGCTAGCCATGCATCGTCCCGCTTTTACCATGGTCATTTGCCTGCTTTCATAAGTTAAAGCTGTTAATGACCATGGTTTTATTGTAGTGTGTAGCATACTACTAATGAAGTTTTTTTTTTTTTTTTTTGCCGTATTGATTACCATTTGTATAACCACAGTTTTATTACAAATACCATGGTTATATTATGGTTAGCGCAGCAAAATCATGGTTCATTTTTGGTGACCATGGTATAACAGTTTTTTGGTTTTATCTGTTGCAAAACCATGGTTAATTTTCGTAAGGGGTGTTGCTTCATTATATATATATATATATATATATATATATATATATATATAGGCTATTTTATTAATTAAACAACTTGATAACTTTGTGTGTGCAGCACAATCTGCAATCTCCAACTCGGTGTGTGTGTGTGTGTGTGTGTGTGCGCGCACAAGTGATGTGTGTGTGTGTGCATCAGTTAAAGCATGCATTAAAATCCACCTTATTTTTCACAGCGGAAAAATAAGGTGGAAAGCCGTTTTCTATTATGAGACTTCTGGTTCATTAGCCGTTATAGAGAAATAACGAGAAGAATAACAACATGCAGTATATGGTAAAATGTTTGAACTAGTGTGTTTATAACTAGGATAATAAATTTAAGTAACATGGTAAAATAACATGGAAAGATACATCAGTTTGCAATATCAAGCAGCAAAACTAGCTTATTTGTACAGATAAAAATATCTGGATGCAGATGACGCCGGAATCCAGACCCATTTAATTTACAAATGGCCGCGATCGCTCTTACAGGATAAAATAAGGTGATTAATCTGACTTGGAACTAACTGTGCATTAAAGAGTTTAATGCATACCTGCCAGCCAATCAGAATCCAGTATTCAGACCGACCATGGTATAATTATTAAATAGCCTAATACATTAATATAAATACACATGCATACACACACACTGTCCTCAGCAAAATGTGCCTCACATAGTTTTACATGTGGATTATAATTTTCGGGAACCGAGTTAAACATAAATTGTAACCATTAATCTCCAAGTATAGCGTCCCTGGGAAGCCCAAACAAAGATGATTGAACTCCGAGATGAAATTAACAGCGTTTCAATGACATGGCGACAAACACAAACGTAACTCTTCCTCTTCTCCGTCGGAGCGCAACAAGACCATGCCCCCCTTTTTATGAATTAATGTGGGCGGAGGTTAGTCAAAAAACTGTTTTAGTGACGTCATTCCTGCAGGAACTAGAGGGATGTAGTCCAAACGGGTCATTTTTTTGTAGGCGAATTCTGTTAAATAAAATATCTCGCTTGGCATTGAACTTTGAGCTTAAGCATTTTACAGATATTATTTATACTCTAACAAGAACATTACACACTAACTAAAGTTTAAAACATGGGATCACAAAGAACGGGACCTTTAAATCTAAGATCTGCTTGTTCGATTTTTACTTTTGACATTAATGATTCCTCGCCTGACAGCACAAAATATATTTTCCTAAATATATTTTCTTCAAGCTACCTCACAGATGTTACAGTCCACAGATTCAGATGCACACTATTTTCTCTTTTAATGTCTTCTGTGATCTCTGACGACTACACACAATTTCTACATCCGCATTCGACCGTCTTCTCAATGTCCTGTGTGAATAAACTGCCGTCGTCACACTCTAAGCTGTAGCGTCTGCGTCATACCCCGGTGGAAGTCCTGCACCGACTCGCCCCGACACAGAGCCACTGGAGACAAAGCACACAGTCAGACAGAGCTTCTATAGATTACTAGAAAACTGTAGTCTGTAACTGATTCCAAATTAAACAACAAAAATTGTAGTTAGTAATGTAATCCATTACATTAGACCTTTTAAGGGAATAAAATCAGAGGACTTTTAGATTACTTGTGACCTAATTTATCATATTGATAAGATAATCTTGTACCATACTGATATAAAAATGCAAAGATTAAGATTTTTTTCTTAAAATAAAAACCTTGCTACTGTACGTGTACTGCTTTAAGATGAGACTTGTTATAACACTCACACATCATTGCTCTTTTGTTGATTTTGATTGCTTTTAAGTGCTAAATGACTGAATGTAAAATATATTACAGGTGCATCTCAATAAATTTGAATGTCGTGGAAAGTTCATTATTTTCAGTAATTCTGAATAAATTACGGCAGTATTGACTTTATGAACTACTTTACTTCTAAAATCGATACTATTAGAGATAAAATTGTAACCATTCAGCCGTCAGCTACAGTATCACATCAGACAGTGCACTATAGACCCCCTAAGGAACAGTTCCACTCATTCTCTACTATAGGAGAGGAAGAATTGTTTAAACTTGTTAAATCTTCTAAACCAACAACATGTATGTTAGACCCTATACCATCTAAGCTCCTAAAAGAGGTGCTTCCAGAAGTCATATATATCCTCTTCTGACTATTATTAATTTCTCATTTTCATTAGGATATGTCCCCAAAACCTTCAAACTGGCTGTTATTAAGCCTCTCATCAAAAAACCACAACTTGACCCCAAAGAACTAGTTAATTATAGACCAATCTCGAATCTCCCTTTTCTGTCCAAGATACTAGAAAAGGTGGTATCCTCACAATTATATTCCTTCTTAGAAAAAATGGTATCTGTGAGGATTTCCAGTCAGGATTTAGACCGTATCATAGTACTGAGACTGCTCTCCTTAAAGTTACAAATGACCTGCTCTTATCATCTGATCGTGGGTGTATCTCTCTATTAGTTTTATTGGATCTTAGTGCTGCATTTGACACAATTGACCACAACATTCTTTTGCATAGACTTGAACACTTTGTTGGCATTAATGGAAGTGCATTAGCATGGTTTAAATCGTACTTATTTGACCGCCATCAGTTCGTAGCAGTGAATGAAGAGGTATCATATCGATCACAAGTGCAGTATGGAGTACCTCAAGGCTCAGTACTAGGGCCACTACTCTTCATCAGGAAACATGGTGTTAGCTTTCACTGTTATGCTGATGATACTCAGCTCTATATTTATTCACGGCCCGGTGAAACACACCAATTTGAAGAACTAATGGAATGCATAGTCAATATAAAAAAACTGGATGATGAGTAATTTCTTACTGCTAAGTTCTGCATTTGTAAAACTTAATTATGACCTATGCTCTCAATTTCAAATGCAGAAATGTTAATCCATGCATTCATGACCTCAAGGTTAGACTATTGTAATGCTTTATTGGGTGGTTGTTCTGCACGCTTAATAAACAAACTACAGCTAGTCCAAAATGCAGCAGCAAGAGTTCTTACTAGAACCAGGAAGTATGACCATTTTAGCCCGGTCCTGTCCACACTGCACTGGCTCCCTATCAAACATCGTATAGATTTTAAAATATTGCTTATTACTTATAAAGCCCTGAATGGTTTAGCACCTCAGTATTTGAATGAGCTCCTTTTACATTATACTCCTCTACGTCCGCTACGTTCTCAAAACTCAGGCAATTTGATAATACCTAGAATATCAAAATCAACTGCGGGCGGCAGATCCTTTTCCTATTTGGCGCCTAAACTCTGGAATAACCTACCTAACATTGTTCGGGAGGCAGACACACTCTTGCAGTTTAAATCTAGATTAAAGACCCATCTCTTTAACCTGGCACACACATAACATACTAATATGCTTTTAATATCCAAATCCAAAGGATTTTTTGGCTGCATTAATTAGGTAAACCGGAACCAGAAACACTTCCCTTACCACCCGATGTACTTTCTACATCATTAGAAGAATGGCATCTACGCTAATATTAGTCTGTTTCTCTCTTGTTCCGAGGTCACCGTAGCCACCAGATCCAGTCTGTGTCCAGATCAGAGGGACACTGCAGTCACCCGGATCCAGTACGTATCCAGACCAGATGGTGGATCAGCACCTAGAAAGGACCTCTACTGCCCTGAAAGACAGCGGAGACCAGGACAACTAGAGCCCCAGATACAGATCCCCTGTAAAGACCTTGTCTCAGAGGAGCACCAGGACAAGACCACAGGAAACAGATGATTCTTCTGCACAATCTGACTTTGCTGCAGCCTGGAATTGAACTATTGGTTTCGTCTGGTCAGAGGAGAACTGGCCCCCCAACTGAGCCTGGTTTCTCCCAAGGTTTTTTTCTCCATTCTGTCACCGATGGAGTTTCGGTTCCTTGTCGCTGTTGTCTCTGGCTTGCTTAGTTGGGGTCACTTCATTTACAGCGATATCATTGACTTGATAGCAAATGAATGCACAGATACTATTTAAACTGAACTGAGATGATGACATCACTGAATTCAATGATGAACTGCCTTTAACTGAAAAGTGTTTACTATTGTCATTCTGCATTATTGACACACTATTTTTCTATTTGAGACCGTAAAGTGCTTTGACACAATCTGTATTGTTAAAAGAGTTATTTGTGGCAGCAACACAGATAAAGTAGTGTTTGTGAGCGCAGTGCTTATTATTTAATTACAGTCAGTGCGGGGAAAACTGCTATATCTCCGCTCCAGCATCACCTCCTGCTGGCGGATAATTAATTTGCATTTGCAAGTCTGTGGGAAACATAAACAAAAAGCATGCTTCAGAACTGTTTAAGTAAGTAAGAGGGTGCTTAAATGTATTATTACTATGACTTAGGCTAATCCTACTATTACTGTTGTACCCTGCAAAAAACATTTGCTCAAACTCTCTTTTATGAGATGAAGGGTGGAAAAAAGAAAATCACCCAAACATATCGGCCAAAAATATCGGCATCATATATCGGCCACCCTGATTTCTAAATATCGTATCGGTATCGGCCAGAGAAAAACCAATATTGGTTGACCTTTATCTCCTAAACTGGGGTTCATGAAGAACTGCATGAGGTTCAAATAAATATATTAAGTCAAACAGACAAATAAAAATGTTGGGAATCCCTGCACGATATGTAAATAAGAAATACTGTGAATGTGCGCTTTAAACAAAAGCCCTCCGAAGACAGTAATACAAGGTTAAATAACCTACTGAGTGATAATTCAAATAAAAAATTAATGTGTTCATCAGTGGTTGCAATGTTGAGAAAAGATTTCATAAAACTGTTTTTAAAAATGATTTTTGTAAATATAGTGTTCAAATGCTGTGGCCTTTAACTTTTCTGTGTAAAAATATCCACCTGACTAATCTTGTGTGAATATCAACAAAACTGGAAGACTCTCTGAATGTATTTAAGCGGTAGGCTTAAAAGATGAAAAAGAGGAATAATATGTAATCATGTAATCAATAAACTGTAAAACTGTAGTCTTATTATGAGTATTTTAAAAATGTAATCTGATTACAAGTACTTAATTTTTGGAATCTGATTACATAATCCAGATTACATGTTATCAGTTACTACCCAGATACTGTAAATTAATAAAATATGTTGCATGAATCATTTTAATACTCTCTTGCTATGAATTTTGCATCTGAAAATTAAACTCCTACAAATGCATATGCAAATAAGGTCCGCTGCTAAAATGACTGTTTCTCAGTGCATCTTTAGTAGATCCTGATCCCTGTTTTTTAATGTTAAAAGACGTTTGCATCGGCACAAGCTGTTAGTAAATCTGGCCTTATGTTTATGTACTGCCTAAATAAGAGTTGGTGCTACAGCAGTGATTATTGTCATATTAATGGAATATTAAACTGGATAATACTGTTTTTATATTATGAAATTAAATTACTAGAAAGTAGGGGTGACCTCGAATAGTCGAAGATTCGATGCTTCAATAGAATGATCCTGATTCAGTCTCACACTAGATGTATTCATCTTTTTTCATATTTCATCTCATGTGTAAAATGTTTTTTATGTATGAAATTATATTAGCTACTGTGTATTTTTTTATAAACATTATTAAATAATGATTTTTATAAATTATGATTTTTTTTTATTGTATGAAAGCATTCAACTGGCTTTACCACATGGTTATTTAATAGCCTATATATTTATTGAAAATAAATAATATTACAAATGTTTTAGAATATGGAATCATTTAAATAGCTGTGTATTCAGCTGGCATTTCCACATGGCATATACTATAAAAGCATAATATATAAAATAGAAAAAATATTATTTATACATTTATTTTAAATGTAAGATTTGTATTTCTATTTTAAAACATTTTACATATTATAAAAATTTTTAAATATTTGAAATAAAATATTTGATGTTACGTTAATAAATTTAAAATCTAATATATTTTATATTAGATTAGATTAGATTCAATTTATATTGTCATTATGCAGAGTACAAGTACAGAGCTAATGAAATGCAGTTAGCATCTAACCAGAAGTGCAAGAATATAGTGTTTTATTTACATATAAGTGCAGAATAAGTGAAACTATGATTTACAGTATGTAAAGTGTTGCTATATACAGTTTTAAGCAGTGTATGTACAGAATATAAATAGGAATGCACTGTAGGAATATATATACATTATGAACAGCAGCAACGTAAGACAGTGGTAATATATATATGTGTGTGTGTGTGTGTGTGTACACAAAATAAATGTTTTATAAAATCTTCTCCTATTTATATTTTAAAAATGTACCGCAGAGCAGTTGTAAATGAGAGTGTTTCAAATGTCTTTATTTTCACAGTATGTTTTTTTTTTTTTTTTTGCATCCTTGAATCTAACAATAGCAGAAACATAATAAATATGACACTTACTCTGACATACGGCTGTTAAAATTACATTTACATTTCCTCTTTCAGCAGATGTTTCACGTGCCAAGGTCAGAGAAAATGAATCCGAAGCATATGCTTGGACCGAAACTTCTTAATTATGGAGCTGTTTTTGCTTTATATTTTGGGCATATGGTGAAGGTCACTGTCTCTCTCGCATTATCATAAACTAAACAGCACTCATAACAAAAATAATACACACGTTTATGTGGTTTAATGGTAATAAGAGTTCACATATATGCTGCAACATGTGGAGGAAGAAAAATTCTAGATAGGCAACAGTAAATATCTCTTTTAATATGTGACCATGGAGCACAAAACCAGTCTTTAGTCTCTAGGGGAAAACTTTTAGCAATAACCAAAAAAATATATTGTATTGGTCAAAATTATCGATTTCTCTTTTATGACAAAAATCATTAGGATTTTAAGTAAAGATCATGTTCCATGAAGATATTTTGTTCATTTCCTACCATAATTATATATAAAAAAATAACATTTTGATTAGTAATATGCATTGCTAAGAAATTCATTTAGACAAATTCAAAGGCAATTTTCTCAATATTTATATTTCATTTTTTTGCATCCTCATATTCCAGATTTTCAAATAATTTTTTCTCAGACAAATATTGTCCGATCCTAAGAAATCACACATCAATGGAAAGATGATTTATTTATTTATGTAGAAATCTCAGTTTCAAAAAATGTACACTTAAGACTGGTTTTGTGGTCCAGGGTCACATATATTTATATTTATATATATATATATATATTGCTGTGAATTTTATGTTTTTCAATATTGTTTTTTGTAGTGTAGCTGTTTTCTTAATGTACTTAGTTTTATTCACTGTTACTAGCAAACACTAACAGCAAGGCACATTAGTGTTAGTATTAACTCTCCACACATTGCACTTGTAAAAGAAGCAATTGTGGCTCTTGTTGGTGAATTAAATATATTTTGTGGAATATATTTTTCTTTATAATGTCAAAATAGTACAAGATCAGGCTAATTCAATATATGTGCTATCAAATAAGGGTTAGCACAAATGTAATCCAAATGTAATCCAAAAGTAATCAGAATACGTTACCAAAAATGTGTAGTCTAAGACATTATATTACTGACTACAAATTCTGTGATGTAATCTGTAATCAGTAACTGATTACAACTGATATGTAATCTACTCAGCTCTGTATATAACACAGTGATAGTATAATGATATATTTATTTCTTTGTATATATTTGCACCTGTAGCGTGATGTCGTTCTTGACGTCATTGAGCAGCAGGGACGAGTGTCTGTCGATGAAGTTGACGCTGAGCAGTTCATGGCAGACACTGGCAGGCTGCAGTACGGTCTGCCTCCACACAGGGGGCGCTGTTCTCACAGAGCAGCTGCTCACAGACCGCAGGAGCCCAGAGGGACACACACAGACCGACCGCTGACACCAAACAACACGCCGTCATCAACTTCTGCATAAATAACCGCACAGATGAGCATAGGAACCTAAATGTTCCTATATGGTCTTGAAACACTTTCATATGATTGATAATATAATTATATACTCTAAAAATGTAATGTAGTGTAACCAATACATAAAAAGAAATAACATATTTTATTTAAACCTTCGACACAATTAATCAAATGTAATACTTTATTTCTTAAACAGCCTTTAAATATTTCTTTTTTCAATGTTATTTTATTAATTCGTCATAATTTTGGGGGGGAGTTGCACCACCATTACATTTTAAAAGCTTAACTAATCTTACTTAACAAAAAGGTAAATTATCTATCTATCTATCTATCGATCGATCGATCGATCGATCGATCGATCGATCTATCTATCTATCTTTAACAAAATATAAATAATATTAAAAGATTATAACAAACTACCAAAGCACCATAAAATATTACAATAAAATTTTAATTCAGAGATGTATTTAAATTATTGTATGTATTAACTGGATTTTAATGTATTTTTTTAATGAATTAAAATAATAATTTAAGTGACATGTCACTGAAAGATATTAATAGGCAGGACTACTTTATTTCTTTATTTTTTCCAGAGAAAAAGAAACTTGGAGTAACGTGAAAATCTAGAAACACCGAGAACATTTTTAACATAAATCTATAATGAAATATTATGTTTCTTAAAAAATTCTTCTTAATAAGCATGTGGTAATGCATACTGAACATCTGAAACAAGAGAAAAAATATTTTGTTCACTGTATCTATTTTAAGTCAAATAAAAAAAAACATTTCTGTTATCTATAAAAAAAAATAGTTTTAAAACATTTACTTTATATTAAATATTTTAAATAATATATGTGATGTGACTGTGATGTGATGTGATGTGATGTGGAAGACAGATGCACGTGTATCATGATCCACATCCAGTAATGACCCTCACAGTCATTATAATACACACCTCACACAGATGCACCTGAACACAAACACACACGCTCAGAAAACTCATTACCTTCATTATTTCAATGACCTTAAAGGCTGCTTTTCAGCTGAAAGGCCTTTTCACACACGGCAGCAAATATCTGCCATAAACAGGATGATGAAAAGAAACGGCATTACTGCGGAGCAAAATCCACCTGGTCAAAGAACAAGTCAGATGATTGCTTGATCAGAAAGACTTTAAAAGAAAGTACAATTCTGTTTATTTTATTCTTTTTGTTACAAATAATCATTAAGTTTTGGAGGGTCGCACCACCTGACATTTTACAGCCATTATACTAACATTGCTTGTCATAAAAAGGTCAAAATATTAATATTATTTTTTAATCTATTTTGTTTCTGTTTGTTAGTTTTTTTTTTCTCCAGCATATTGGTTATCACATGACTTAGATTTACAGTACTGTACTGTTTTTTAATGCTAATAGTTATAGTTTTATTAGTGTTCCTGTAGCTCAATTGGTAGAGCACTGCATTATCAAGCGTAATGTGGGGGGTTTGATTCCCCGGGAACACGTGATAGGAAAAAATTGTTAGCCTGAACGCACTGTTTAAGTCGCTTTGGATAAAAGCATCTGCTAAATGCTTTAATTTAATTTAATTTAATTTAATTTAATTTAATTTAATTTAATTTAATTTAATTTAATTTAATTTAATTTAATTTAATTTAATTTAATTTAATTAGAAAGAAAAATACTTTATATGAAATATTATACAACAACTTTAACTGTAACCCTTTCATTTCATATAAATTATATATACATATCTTTTATATTTCACTATATTTCATTATTTTATATAAAATATTTAAACATATACACTACCATTAAAATGTACATAAAATAACAGTTTTCATATTAATATGAATATTATGTGTATATGAATATACAACATTTTTATTATTTAAAATATAACATTTTATGTTGGTTATAATATAAAAGAAAAATATTATACAACAACATTTTTATTTAGCATAAAAATAATATACCTTTTATATTCTATTATTATTTTATATGTACGTGATACCGTTCAAATGTTTGGTTTCAGTAATATTTCTTTTTCTATTAATATATAAATATTAATATTATTTTTCTCAGCAAGGATGCAATCAATTGTTTAAAATGGACAGTACAGACTTTTTTAATACTATTAAAGATGTCTATTTCATATAAATTTAGTTTTACTTAAAATTACTATTTGTCAAAGAATCCTAAGGGGGAAATCCAAAAATATTAAAAACTGATAGTAACAATACATATTCCTTGAAAAGCGAATCAACACATCCGTATGATTTCTGAAGAAACGTGTGACACAGTTTATAAAACGGAACGTTCCGGTCCTTGATTCTGATTGGCTGAGCCATGTTCAAAGCCATTGTATATTACTCTATAAACACACACCTCTGTTTACTTCTGTGTGTTGCTCGGCAACCACTTTGTTGGAACCTCCCCTGTCTCTGAGGAACTAGATTGTTTGGTGGAAGACTACTGTTTTTATTAATATCATTACACTTTATTTGCTCTCTTTTATTTATTGAAATCTTACTACATATATGGAATAACCGTTTTATAAAAGCAATAAGCCCCGTGAAGCCGTGGTTTACACTGTATTTAATAACAGTTAATGGGGTTTTACTCACTCTGCTTTGCATCATGCCTAACAGCGTCCCTTAGCTGTTATAAATTCACTGTAAACCACAGCTTCTTGGAGTTTATTGCTGTATTAAAATATATTTGAACAGAAAACTGTTATTTCACAATAGTACTGTATTTCTGCTCAAATAAATGCAGACTTTGAGGCCCAAAACCTTTAAATGGCAGTGCATGAAATACTGTAACTTTGACTGAAATCTTATAATATGGAGTCATTTTTAGCCAGCCGCGCCGCTCCAACTCTGACCTGAGAAGAGCTGTGGACACACACAGCTGTAGTTCCCCACTCCGTCCACACAGATGGTGTCAGTCTCACACCGCTTCTCCACACAGTCATCCTCATCCACCTCACACAACTGCCTCAGCAGCTGGAGACACACACACCGCTGTCTCGTCTCGTCTTAGACCTCTCTGAGGTGTGTGTGTGTGTGTGTGTGCACCTGAAGCCTCCTCTAGCCTCGTCGCTGTAGCAGCTTCCTCCGTTCACACACAGATGGCCTTCACAAGCACTCACAGTTTCTCCCCTAGAAACACCAGCAGAGAGGCTTAAAACCAAGAAGCTGTGCATCCATCCAACCCAGGGAAGGGGTTCGGATGGGGCAAGTCTAAAAAAAGAAGTTGCAGCTTTTCTGGAGCAGCTTTTTCCTGAGGCTCAGAGTCTATATGGTGGAAAATGAGAATGATAATAACTGATGACATACACCTAAATAAACATAAATAAATAACTGATGACAAAATTAAAACTTTAAACAAATAAAAAAAAAAAATCATACAAATTTGAAATGTTGTCTTTAGATTACTCAAGTTAAAGCGCCAAAATGACTACGATGAAAAAGTAACAGAAAAAAGTAACAGAAACATAAAATAAAAAACTTAATAAAAATTACTGAAGCACATTAAAACTAAGCTAGAATAAAATAAACACTAAAATTATGAATAAATGACAAATAATTAAATAAATAAATACTAAAATAACTCAATTCGATTTTTTTTATATCTCTGTATTTCTTATTTTGTAGATTTGTCCAAATAGCGTTATTTTCTATCATCATGGAAGTTAGACTTTACAATTGATTTGGCTACTGCTGTAAAAAAGTATACAAAAAAAAAATTAAATGTTTTTGATGTAAATACACTTTAAACTTTAAGAAAAATAGGTTCATCCACGTTTGTTTCTTCACTGGCACTCATTCACTCCTTCATCCTTCAACGGCACCCATTCACAATGAGAATGAGCTAGAAACTACTCAATATTAGTTCAGAGCTGTTTCTGCTTGTAAACAGTGCTTGATCTGTGCAGAGTTCTCTCCTGATTCAGACCAGAACACTTTTCCACTGGAGAAAGCAATATTATGTATAGAGGACTCAAGTTTTAGCCAGAAGTGATGGTTTGAAGCTAAAAATGAGTCTTAACGATGTATTTGTTTGTTACAAACACGCAGCTTTTCACTTCTCAAGACATCCATTAATTGACTGGAGCGCTGTGGATTATTGTGATGTTTTTATGAGCTGTTCGGACTCTCATTCTGACGGCACCCATTCACTGCAGAGCATCCATTGATGAGCAATGGATGCAATGCTACATTTCTCCAAATCTGATGAAGAACTGAACTCATGCACATCTCGGATGACCTGAGTTTGACGAGCACGGCTGCATTTCTCCGACACGGACGGATCCACAGGACCTGAGGGAGAGCAGACGGTTTTGGATTATTTTAGATAATACTACTGCTATTAATAATAATAATAACTTAAAATCTTAAGTACTTTTTTTGCCCATCATTTTTGCAAAGGTTGCATTAAACAAGTATTAAACAAATATTAAAACATAATGTTGTTTGAAGATTGAAAACTTTAATGTTAGGTGGGACTAATTTCATGAAGAAATGTGCGGTTAATTCGGTTAATTCGTTAGAACTGATTGACAGTTCTAATATATATATATATACAATATTACTATAATATTAGCCCAGTATATTATTAATGAGATAATATATAAATAATGAAAACTAATTTCATATTACTAAAATCATTATAAAAATAACTTAAATGAGAAACACGTTTTTTTTTTTTTTTTTTTTTGCTGTTTTTGTGAGAAAAAAAATTGTTTCGTTTTTTTAACCATTGTAGTGAAATGTATTTAGTTTAGTATTTATCATTTCATTTATCCAGATCAAACTATGATTTTATTTTCCGTGTTTTCTCCTGATTCTGCGGTGAAACGAGCCCTGGTCGTGTTATCATATACTGCGTGGTGCTGTGTGTGCCGGTGTGAATGTGAGACGGGCGAGACTCACAGGTGTGAGAGAGAGACGCTGCGTCTCTGAAGACTCCCCGCCGGAGTTCAGAAATATTGTTGCCATGGAGAGATCTGCAATAAATGGACAAGTGTGAGAAGGAAACGTGTGGGCTGAGAGCAGCTCAGAACATAGCATCTGGATGTTTGTCACAATCACAACAATACCACTGAGACATGCTGTGAGACAGTGAGAGCAGATCCTGTACAAACTCACAGCAGGCGGAGAGAGGACAGGCCTCCAAACAGCAGAGGAGGAATACAGCGCAGCACGTTATAACTCAAGATCCTGCGAAACACCACGACACACCATAAACACACACTCACAGCCAGCAGCCATCAGTGGAACTCTCTCTGTGTGTTTATTATTGTTATAAACATGAGCCGCGTCTAAAAGGCAAAGGGGGAGGAGTTGCTTCAATTTATAACAACGTTTTCAGGATTTCTCAGAGGGCAGGCTTCAAGTATAACTCGTTTGATGTAATGGTGCTTCATATAATATTATCCAGAGAAACCAATGTTAATGATAAATCCCCTGTTATGTTTGTACTGGCTACTGTATACAGGCCACCAGGGCACCATACAGACTTTATTAAAGAGTTTGGTGATTTTACATCCGAGTTAGTTCTGGCTGCAGATAAAGTTTTAATAGTTGGTGATTTTAATATCCATGTCGATAATGAAAAAGATGCATTGTGTCATGACTTAGGTCTGAGTTGCTGCATTTTTGTCTTGTTGTCTGTGTGTCTAGTCTCAGAACACATGGGTTTTGTTTTGACAGCTCGTGTGTTCTGCTGTCAGTGTTTCTTCCCCCTCCCACTCATCACCCTTAATTCCCTGTGTTCCGTCACACCTGTAGCCCCTCTTTCCTCATTAGCTCTCCTCTATTTTAGTTCCTCTCATGCTCTGTCTTTTGTCAGATCGTTGTGATTGTTTAGTGCTTCACTGGTGACCGTCTTGTCCTGTCTGCCTAGTCCTGCCTTATGTTTTAGGCTCCAAGTGTTTTTTTTGTGTGTGTTTTTTTTCTGTGGAACTGTTCCCTCTCTTCCTGTCAGTCTAGACTGGTTCTGCCTCCAGTCCCTGCATCACCTTTCTGTTGGGATCCTCCGAGACCTGACCCCAGCTCCTCTCTGCACTCTGTCCTCTCATTCAGGGATTTTGGTGAGCCTTCGACGTTGTGTCCCAGGATTCTCAGCTCAGTGTGACTTTGACGTTGCGTCACAGTCTAAATAAACTAGGGGTAAATAAACTTTTTGTTACCTGCAACTGAATCCTGCGTATTCCTGACACATTGGGATCAGCATTTATAGACATTCTGAACTCTATTGGGGTTAGACAACACGTTTCAGGACCTACTCCTTGTCGAAATCATACAAGTATGGAAGAACCATCACTTCTACCACAAAAGACTGCCTTTTAAGTTATCTTCCTGATGCATCCAAATTCCTTAGCATATCCAAAACCTCAGAACAACTTGATGATGTAACAGAAACTATGGACTCTCTCTTTTCTAGCACTTTAAATACAGTTGCTCCTTTACGCTTAAGGATGGTTAAGGAAACCAGTCTGACACCATGGTATAATGAGCATACTCGCACCCTAAAGAGAGCAGCCCGAAAAATGGAGCGCAGCTGGAGGAAAACAAAACTAGAGGTATTTCGTATTGCTTGGCGGGAAAGTAACCTATCCTACAGAAAAGCATTAAAAACTGCTAGATCTGATTACTTTTCTTCTCTTTTAGAAGAAAACAAACATAAACCCCAGGTATTTATTCAATACAGTGGCTAAATTAACGAAAAATAAAGCCTCAACAAGTTTTGACATTTCCCAACACCACAGCAGTAATGACTTTATGAACTACTTTACTTCTAAAATCAATACTATTAGATATAAAACTGTAACCATTCAGCCGTCAGCTACAGTATCGCATCAGACAGTGCACTATAGACCCCCTGAGGAACAGTTCCACTCATTCTCTACTATAGGAGAGGAAGAATTGTATAAACTTGTTAAATCATCTAAACCAACAACATGTATGTTAGACACTATACCATCTAAGCTCCTAAAAGAGGTGCTTCCAGAAGTCATAGGTCCTCTTCTGACTATTATTAATTCTTCATTGTCATTAGGATATGTCCCCAAAACCTTCAAACTGGCTGTTATTAAGCCTCTCATCAAAAAAACCACAACTTGACCCCAAAGAACTAGTTAATTATAGACCAATCTCGAATCTCCCTTTTCTGTCCAAGATACTAGAAACGGTGGTATCCTCACAATTATATTCCTTTGTGAAGTACTGAGATTGCTCTCCTTAGAGTTACAAATGACCTGCTCTTATTATCTGATCGTTGTGGTTTCTCTCTATTAGTTTTATTGGATCTTAGTTCTGCGTTTGACACAATTGACCACAACATTCTTTTGCATAGACTAGAACAATTTGTTGGAATTAATGGAAGTGCATTACCATGGTTTAAATCGTACTTATATGACCGCCATCAGTTTGTAGCAGTGAATGAAGTATCATATCGATCACAAGTGCAGTATTGAGTACCTCAAGGCTCAGTACTAGGGCCACTACTCTTCATCAGGAAACATGGTGTTAGCTTTCACTGTTATGCTGATGATACTCAGCTCTATATTTCTTCGCGGCCCGGTGAAACACACCAATTTGAAAAACGAATGGAATGCATAGTCAATATAAAAAACTGGATGACGAGTAATTTCTTACTGCTAAATTCAGAAAAAACAGAGGTGTTAATCATAGGGCCTAAAAACTCTGCTTGTAGTAACCTAGAACACTGTCTAAGACTTGATGGTTGCTCTGTCAATTCTTCGTCATCAGTTAGGAACCTAGGTGTGCTACTTGATCGCAATCTTTCCATAGAGAGCTACGTTTCTAGCATTTGTCGAACTGCACTTTTCCACCTCAAAAATATATCTAAATTACGGCCTATGCTCTCAATGTCAAATGGAGAAATGTTAATCCAGGCATTTATGACCTCAAGGTTAGATTATTGTAATGCTTTATTGGGTGGTTGTTCTGCACGCTTAGTAAACAAACTACAGCTAGTCCAAAATGCAGCAGCAAGATTTCTTACTAGAACCAGGAAGTATGACCATATTAGCCCGGTCCTGTCCACACTGCACTGGCTCCCTATCAAACATTGTATAGATTTTAAAATATTGCTTATTACTTATAAAGCCCTGAATGGTTTAGCACCTCAGTATTTGAATGAGCTCCTTTTACATTATAATCCTCTACGTCCGCTACGTTCTCAAAACTCAATTTGATAATACCTAGAATATCAAAATCATCTGCGGGCGGCAGATCCTTTTCCTGTTTAGCACCTAAACTCTGGAATAACCTACCTAACATTGTTCGGGAGGCAAACACACTCTTGCAGTTTAAATCTAGATTAAAGACCATCTCTTTAACCTGGCATACACATAACATACTAATATGCTTTTAATATCCAAATCCGTTAAAGGATTTTTAGGCTGCATTAATTAGCTAAACCGGAACCGGAAACACTTCACATAACACCATATGTACTTGCTACATCATTAGAAGAATGGCATCTATGCTAATATTTGTCTGTTTCTCTCTTATTCCGAGGTCACCGTGGCCACCAGATCCAGTCTGTATCCAGATCAGAGGGTCACTGCAGTCGCCCCGGATCCAGTACGTATCCAGACCAGATGGTGGATCAGCACCTAGAAAGGACCTCTACTGCCCTGAAAGACAGCGGAGACCAGGACAACTAGAGCCCCAGATACAGATCCCCTGTAAAGACCTTGTCTCAGAGGAGCACCAGGACAAGACCACAGGAAACAGATGATTCTTCTGCACAATCTGACTTTGCTGCAGCCTGGAATTGAACTACTGGTTTCGTCTGGTCAGAGGAGACTTGGCTTGCTTAGTTGGGGTCACTTCATCTACAGTGATATCATTGACTTGATTGCAAATAAATGCACAGACACTATTTAAACTGAACAGAGATGACATAACTGAATTCAATGATGAACTGCCTTTAACTATCATTTTGAGGTTGACACACTGTTTTCCTAATGAATGTTGTTCAGTTGCTTTGACGCAATGTATTTTGTTTAAAGCGCTATATAAATAAAGGTGACTTGACTTGACTTGACTTTCATTATATAATTATCATAATAATAATCTAAGCCACAACATTTTCTAGCTTTATTTCTTTAAATTATTATTATTATTTATAATTTATTTGTCATTATTGTACTACCATCAAGTGAAAATATATATATATATATATATATATATATATATATATTACTTATAAAAATAATATCATATAATAATACTTTTATTGTTATTAATAAACTGTTTATATAATAAATTTGCAATATTGTATAAGTATACATAACAGAAACAATTATAATACAAATACATAATATTATTGTTTATATATATATATATATATATATATATATATATATATATATTACATTTCTTATACATTTTCTATTGTAAATAGTTTTCTATTATTAAATTTAAAATAATAATAATATGTTTTTATGGTGTTTATTATTTAATTTATCATGTCTTTTTTTTTTGTACTCCACCAAGTTAAACATTATACAAAAATAATAAAATATTATTATTAATAAAATCTTATATATTAAAATTATTAATTAAATTATATAATTATAACATTATATTATTAATTATTTATAATAACAGCAACCATAACTGATTACTGTTATTACTACGTGTATGTGTAATTATATAAAATATATAGAATAGAATATACAATATTAAAATAGTAACAGCAGCAATAATAATTTAAGTTTTCAATTAAATTCAAGTTTATTTGTATAGCGCTTTTTTCAATACAAATCATTACAAAGCAACTTTACAGAAAATTACATTTCTACAATATTTCAGTTAATGTGCATGACAGGATTTTTCAGAAAAATGTATAATAATAATAATATTAGATTTTATTATTACCACGTATTAACAACAATAATTATATATAGTAATATTATAGTATGTGTGTATATAAATATATATAGTTTCCATAGCTTTCAGTGGAATTAACACCCATAGTTAGCTGACAATGCTTTTAGGAAACACAGCCCTGGTCAGCTGGCATTCAAACATTAAAGCAGTGACAGTGAAAGTGAATGTAATGTAGTGTTGAATCTGACACTCACACCAGCCGCAGCTGTTTGAATGCTGAGAGCTCTTTAGGCACCGCAACAAACAGATTCCCATCCAGGTATCTATGGAGACAGACAGAGAGAGAGCGAGTTCATCAGACACCCAAACACAGCCAGACAGGAACCCATGCATTAGAATAAAGCCTGATTCCACAGCGCCAGTAACTCACAGATCAGTGACATTGCGTGGGACGCTGCGGTGAGAAAAGCCAACAGGTGCTTGTTGCTGCATCGCACCACTGTATCTAGACAAGAGCACTGCTCCGGACACACCAGCTTAGGCACACAACTCACGTCGTCTTCAACCAGCCCTGAGATACCATTACACAAACAGTACTGTCACAAAAACCATGACATTTCAATAAATGAATAATTTGCCTATATACAATTCAACAACAATTTACAGATAGCAGATTTACGCCATAAAAATAAAAAAGTTAATTGCAACCTTTTTTTTTGGACAATTCTGATGTTTTTTTTTACAATTCTGAGATCTACAAGATCTAAACACAATTATGATAGGTCAATTTACCCAATTAAATGAATAAAAAATAAATAAATAAATTGTGGGAGCCTTCAACATTCACATTGATAATACAAATGATTCGTTAGGACTTACATTTACAGAGTTAATAAACTCGTTTGGAGTCAAGCAAAAAACTCATTGTTTTAAACATTTGCTAGATTTAATTATATCACATGGAATAGATCTTACTGATACAGATATCGTACCTCAAAGTGATGATGTTACTGATGTTAATTATATGGCTCTGCATTATTGTTTTGGTAGAACTACTGCTCCAACCACCAAAGATAGATTCACAAATAACCTGCCTGAATTGTCTCAACTGCTCTGTGTACACATAAATACACAAGAACTAGACGAAATGACAAGCAATATGGGCACTATCTTCTCTAATGTCATGATCCAGTCACTGAACTTCCGGTAATTCACCACCAGAGTTCATCATCCACAACACAGACTCTTACACTACACAGTACACCCTGGAATACATTTCCCATAATTCATTGCACCAATCACATTCACCTAAAAACTATTACACACAGCTGCCACCAATTACACACACACAGCACAATCATCAGACAGGCTTAATAAGCTTTGGACTTCCTCTCACATACTGACTAGTATTGTTCTGCGTATATCCCTCTCCTAGCGATAGCTGCATACAAAAGCCTTTCCGTGTTAGTTCTCTTAATCTTGTCTTAAGCATTATTCAGACGGGACTAGTTTCTATCTTTAGGTCACATCCCAAAACCATTGAAGATGATGGTTTTTAGAAACCACAACTAGATCCTAGTGAACTGACAAATTACAGACCCATTTCAGAACGTTGTGTATGCTTGTGTTTGTATAATTGTGCTCCATCCTGCAAGAAAAAAGATCTCTATGAAGAATTTCAGTCAGGTTTTAGGCCCCACCATATCGAAGAAACCATACTTGTTAAAATTACAAATTACTTGCCTCTTGCGTCAGACCAATCGCATCTCACCTCATCATCTCAATTATCACCAGTAGTGTATGGAGTGCCACAAGGATCTGACCTAGGCCCTCTGCTATTTTCAATATACTGTACAGGTTTCCCCTTGGTAATATTATTATAAAAAAAAAAAAAGATTAGTTTCCATTGTTAAGCTGATGATACCATAAATTTCAACTAGACCAGATGAAACATTTAAATTATTTAAGTTAATAAAGTGTGTTAAAATGTAAAAGATTGGATGACTAACCCTTACAAATGACTGAACACCTGAGAATAGATGATGCAAATCCACCAGAGGACATCAGATGATGCCAAACCCGAAACAACATATAAAACTACACAATTTGGCTGTAAGTTTAATCGCCATATAAACACTGCAGTTAATAGTGTTCACTGTATGTTTGATTACATGTCATTAACTAACTGCATGGATTTTACATTTCTGCTATACTGACATCATGAAGTCACTAAATCATTCATTCGTAACTGTCTTGAAGAGCGAATAAATAAATACAAACCTGATTCCAAAAAAATTGGGACACTGTACAAATTGTGAATGAAAACAGAATGCAATGATGTGGAAGTTTCAAATTTCAATATTTTATTCAGAATACAAAATAGATGACATATCAAATGTTTAAACTGAGAATTTTTTATCATTTTAAGGGAAAAATAAGTTGATTTCAAATTTCATGGCATCAACACATCTCAAAAAAGTTGGGACAAGGTCATGTTTACCACTGTGTGGCATCCCCTCTTCTGTTTATAACAGTCTGCAAACGTCTGGGGACTGAGGAGACAAGTTGCTCAAGTTTAGGAATAAGAATGTTGTCCTATTCTGGTCTAACACAGGCTTCTAGTTGCTCAACTGTCTTGGGTCTTCTTTGTCGCATCTTCCTCTTTATGATGCGCTAAATGTTTTCTATGGGTGAAAGATCTGGACTGCAGGCTTGCTATTTCAGTACCCGGATCCTTCTTCTACACAGACATGATGTTGTAATTGATGCAGTATGTGGTCTGGCATTGTCATGATGTAAAGTAAAGGTCTTCCCTGAAAGAGACAATGTCTGGATGGGAGCATATGTTGTTCTAGAACTTGGATATACCTTTCAGCATTGATGGTGCATTTCCAGATGTGTAAGCTTCCCATCACACACACACTCATGCAACCCCATCCCATCAGAGATGCAGGCTTCTGAACTGAGCAACGATAACAACATGGGTTGTCCTTGTCCTCTTTAGTCCGGATGACATGGAGTCCCAGTTTTCCAAAAAGAACTTCAAATTTTTATTCGTCCCGACCACAGAACAGTTTTCCACTTAGTATGCTTTTCCAGCCTTGACCCTTACGCACAGAGATTGTTCCAGATTCTCCTTGCTCGGAGGAACAATTACTGTCTGTAATTGTAATTTCAAACAAACTTCCAGTTAAACGTTATGTGTGTACTTTCAAATAAATAAATGTATGCAATTTGTGTATTCTACCTGAACAGTGGAACTTCTTGCTCTTGATCTGACTGATGCGTTTGTTGGCGAATCATCGAGGACTGGAGCATCGTGCGGCGCTGGTCTCAATCGTGTTGGAGCGCATAAAGTCCGCCAGCCACTTCAAACCACAATCACAGACGAATGGGTTTTGAGCTAAATGACTGAAAGAAAAAGTCAACAATAAAATGTCTTGATTACAGTAAGTGCCCATATCAACTGTTTGTTCTATAACATCTCTTACAGAGTCTGGATGGATTCCAGCGGAGTAAATGTGCCTTTGGCTAGAGTCTGGATCTTATTGTCATACAGGGACAATAGGTTCTCAAGGTCATGGAAGACATTGGCTCGCACACAGTGGATTTTACTGGCATTTTAATAGTCTGAAATAGAGAAAGACAGACAGCTCAGAGATTGCAAAGACTGTCTGGATGATGCTGTTTCAGTCTGCTACTTTATTCAAGGACCATTAAGCAATGCCATTGTGACATTATTCATATGTGGGTGGTAATTTTACATTGACAGGCTTTTCTGTACTTACAGTAACTCTAATGCACTCAATCTGTCAAAAACACCTCGAGGCAGATCTGCAATCTTATTTCCATAAAGAATCCTATAAAACAAAACACAATTATGAGATACAATTGTGATAAAAAACTGTTTCATTTGAACAAAGTCTGCAGGTTTCACAAAACCAATAGGATTTAAGCATTTCACAAATCAGCAACTAATTGAACCAAAACATTTTGGACATGTCCAACTTGTAATGGATCCATTTAACAACTCAGATCCCTTGAACCAAAAATGTATTTGGGAATGAATCGTTCAGACTGAGTTTGTGAACTGGTTCAACTGTGAATCAGTCATTACTAAATTAATGAATGAAAATTAATACTAATGACGTCTTTGTTGAATTCTACATGAATTTCTCCTTCTATTTAATTAACATCTCATTCATTAATTATTTTTTTAGTTCATAAAACCAGTCTGATGTTTCATGTTTCATTCGCAAATGAGACTGAATCTGTCCTTGTCAGGGTTTTGGTAAGGGAGGAACTCAGGTGCAGACAGAAAGTAACGAAACACAGGATTTATTTAACAAAAAAGGGGAAAACAAAACCCACGAGGGGGAAAACAAGGACTAGGGCAGATACAAAAATAACTGAACAGGACTGAGTTAACGAGATAAACAAAGACTCAAAGCACGGGAACACTAACTATAAACAAACACTCACGGAAATACAAAACACTTCTTCAGGAACAATCACAATCACAAATGTGGTACAATCACAAGTGATGAACAATGAACCGACGCAAGACAGAGCACACTAGGAGATCTAAATAGGGGAACAATTAAGACACGACAGGTGGCACAGATGGGACAATCAAGACACGACTAGGTTAACAAGGGGGGCGGGGCAAGGGAACGAGACAACACAAGCACATGGCCCAAAGACAAGGCCATGTGCTTGTACACAAGACATGGGTCTGTCATGATCCTGCCTCAAGACTAGGGAAAAATCAAGGACACGAGGGCAGAATCATGACAGAACCCCTCCCTTAAGGAGCGGCTTCCAGACGCTCCTCAAGGGAACATCAAACACGGGACATGACTGACATGACAGACTGGGACACAGACACAAACCAACAAGACATGACAAATAACAACAAAGGCAAACATGAGTACACAACGGCAGGGTTAGGGTGACAAATAAAAAAAAAAAAAAAACAGGGAAGGGGAGGAGGCGGGACCACAAAGTTCATGGGGGACAGACCAGGGTGGGTGGGTGGGGCAGGAGTCTTAGGAGGGCAGGCCGAAGGCTGGCGACGAGGGGTCCGGGCAGGTCTGGGTGGTGAGGGGTGGGAAGGGGTCTCGGGACAACTGACAGGGGACATGACAGGAGGGGTCACAGGACGAGGGACGACAACAGCTGGACGAGGGACGACTATATCAACGGGACGCGGGGGGACAACAGGACACATGACAACATCAGCTGGGCACGGGGGGACAACAGGACACGGGGAGACAACATCTACTGGGCACGGGGAGACAACATCTACTGGGCACGGGGAGACAACAGGACACGGGGAGACAACGGCTGGACACTCGGGACTTCTGGGGACAAGACAGGACTGACGGGGACTTCTAGGATCTGGACAAGACTAGACAAATAATCTGAGAAGGCTTTAGCAGCTAGGATAATTGGCATCTCCTTACGAGATGAGACAGACTGTACTAGAGTCTTTGCTGCAGAGTCGGCCGCGGCACTCTCCTCCGCTCTCACGACTGCAGACTTGCATACAGCTCTCTTCTTTGCCGGCTCGGGCACGCCAGCGCTCACCGCTGCTGGCTCGGGCACGCTCACCGCTGCTGGCTCGGGCACGCTCACCGCTGCTGGCACGCCAGCGCTCTCCGCTGCTGGCACGGGCACGCCAGCGCTCTCCGCTGCTGGCACGGGAGGAGACAGGGTCACAGGACCGGCAGGCCCCTTCTTCTTCCTCTTCCTCTTCCTCCTTGGGCGCGGTGCAGAGGCTACAGCTGGGTCAGAGGCGGGTTGGGGGAGTTTGGTCTCGGGCAGGGCAGACTCAGACGCCGAAGACTCTGAAGCTGACTCCCATGAAGACAGTCTCCCTCGCTTGTTGGGGAGACTGAAGGTCGTGGGAGGTGCCTCAGGACTTTGGGAGGGACTTGCCTGATCCCCCAGGGTTGCCACGGCCAGGACACGACCCTCTGGGATCGTTGGCAGCTGGGTAGGTGGAGGGGACCTCTGTGGAGGATTTTGGAGGATCCATTCCCCCTCAGGCGAGTATGGGAGGGTGACCCCCTTCCTGTCGGTGGGGGATGACGTCCAGCACAGCCTCCGGAACTCCGCCTGACGCTGAAGCTCAGAGGCCCTCCTGCCTGCTGAGTTCCTTGGTGGTCGGTTCATTCTGTCAGGGTTTTGGTAAGGGAGGAACTCAGGTGCAGACAGGAAGTAACGAAACACAGGATTTATTTAACAAAAAAGGGGAAAACAAAACCCACGAGGGGGAAAACAAGGACTAGGGCAGATACAAAAATAACTGAACAGGACTGAGTTAATGAGATAAACAAAGACTCAAAGCACGGGAACACTAACTATAAACAAACACTCACGGAAATACAAAACACTTCTTCAGGAACAAGTACAATCACAAGTGATGAACAATGAACCGACGCAAGACAGAGCACACTAGGAGATCTAAATAGGGGAACAATTAAGACACGACAGGTGGCACAGATAGCAATCACGACACGACTAGGTTAACAAGGGGGGCGGGGCAAGGGAACGAGACAACACAAGCACATGGCCCAAAGACAAGGCCATGTGCTTGTACACAAGACATGGGTCTGTCATGATCCTGCCTCAAGACTAGGGAAAAACCAAGGACACGAGGGCAGAATCATGACAGTCCTTGTTGTTCTCAAGTCAACACTAAAGGGACTCACAGAACCAAATCTTTTGCACATTAATCGACTCACCAATTCTTTGAACAAAAAAAACAAACAAACAAACAACAACATTTGGGTTGAACTGGTTCAACTGATTGACAGATTGAAATGAATGATTCAATAATTAATTAATATACAAACTACAGATCTTTTCTGTACATGTCAGATTTGTAATGAGTCGGATTAACAACTCAACAGTTCACTGAACCAAGAACCAGTTTGTGAATGAATCTGCATGAGTCTGTGAACAATCGGTACTGATTCATTGAAAAGATTAGACTCAAGTTCATTCATGAATCAGATATATGTACTTTCTGAAATATATAAATTAATGCATCGAAGTCTGATTCTTGAATTGATGACTACTGTATAAAGTATTTAGCGACTGAACTGCTGAATCAAAAGTTCAGAAGAGCCAGTTAGCAGTAATGAATCAAACTGAATCAGAATTTCAGAAGAGCCAGTTAGCAGTAATGAATCAAACTTACTAAATGCAAGTCTATGAGATTTTATCACCCGTTTTATCAAAATAAAAGACAATCTGTTCCCTCTGAGCTGAATCGCACTTATCCTCATGCAGTCAAATCATTTAAGACATGTGTGCTAGAGACGACTAGCGCTGCAGGCTAGACACACACTCATATATTTACACAAACTGCACACTTTCACAAAAGAGCCCTGCTAAGATTCTCCCAGCACAAAAGATGTTTACACAGAACTCTTCAAGCTACATGATGCATAATTCAACACATCTAATAACCGCACACATATGAACATGTTGGAAATATACACGCATTAATATGCAGATTAAATGATTGTATACGTGAGTCGTGTAAAGTTTACACCACATGAAGGCGTGTTGCTTACAGATTTGAATAAATGGATATGTAATTCTCAAAACAATAATGTAAAACAAAATTATTCTTTGTGATTATATGTTTAATTTTGTACTCATGTGCAAAGTAATTGTTTATTGTGATTTTTATAATTTTTATTATTACATGCTACTCATTTTCGGTTCCTGAAAAAAAATAAATAATTGAAAATATAATTTCCTGCTGTGGAAAAATGAGTGTTTTCTCCAAACTCTGTTGGAAATCATTTCTTGTAGGTTGGTGTTGTTTGAAGGAGCATTAGCAGTAATGTCTACATCAACATTTCTGTTGCAGAATGATTTTATCGTATGATAAAATGTAGGCTTTATTGTATGATAATATGTAGGCTTTATGAGACCCTCTGCAGCATTTTTATGAGTTTATATCTCGGTTATTTCATATAACTCAGTTTTCTGATTTGCCCTATCAAAAACACACATTGGAAATATGTTTATGTTGTTTAAAGGTTGTTTTTTTCTCCCTCCTTTTATTATCTGGCATGTAATTCTGTAAAACAAACATATTGAGACTGAATTAATTTATGGAAATTAATGGAAATTACATTTTTGTCATTTAATAAAATAGCAGAATTCTTCTGAGACTAATTTCACAGCAAACATTGTATTTATCCAAAACACACAAATTACATAATAACTTTAGTTTTTTTTTTTTTATTACAGCTTAATTACAAATAATACACCATAATAATAATATTCTCTAGCCTCCATAATAAGTACACTGACGTTTGAAAATACATATTTTAAACAAAGCAAAACTGATGATTTAAAACTGAAAATCACATATGACTTTCACGCAAAAAGTTTTGAAATGGTTTATGATTGTTTTACACTGCCTTGAGATTATAATAATAAAAATATTATCATATATTTAGGATGTATTTGCATAGTCTATGTTTGGGGCTCTAACAAAATAAATTCCTAAAAATAGCCAAAAATAAATGATAAATTCCAGTTAAGAAAAAACGTTTACGTGACCTTAGTAGGATTTTAGTTTTAAAAAAGTCTATTTATTTATTTTAATTAAACCCCTTAAACATAAAAGTTTAAGAAACAAAATGTGACCTTCATACTATTTATAAAAAGGTAAAAAGTTGAAAAACTGTAATTATATATATATATATATATATATATATATATTTTTATGTATAATTACAATTTTTATCTTAAAAAAATGGTAGTAAAAATTAACCCAAAAATAAAATAAAACATCCAAAACTACAGCCCATGTCCCAAGAGACCAGGTTTACTGGAGCATGTGAAGTTGAGGCCGTGTGGGTTGGTGTAAGTGTAAAGAGTGTAAAGTCCCAGCGTCGCTCTCTGTCTGAGCCACTGAGACAGCCATGACAAATGACAGTCACACCGCAGACTGTTAGAGTGCAGCCGGCTATGAAAACAAAAGCAGAAAACTGCTGAAAACGGACTTTGCAAGTATCACATACAGTCAATACATACAGGACCTCCAGGACTCCCATGGCCCGAATCGCTCCATCCTCAAAGCAGCTGATGTGGTTCTTATCCAGCTGTCTGAGATCAACACAAACACAGTGGGACACAAGACATTTTGATCATTTAAAGGTTACATTTAAATCATGTTATTGGGGAACTTAATCATTTATAGATAAATAAAGTTGTGTGAATTTAACTCACAAGTTCTTGATGTCTGTGGCTCCTCTAAATGCTCTTCTTGGTATCATCTGGAGAGCATTTTCACTTAAGTCCCTAATTAAAAGAGTTTGCAAAAGGTCTACTTGAGTTAAATAAATAATTATTCATGCAAAATAGAACTGAAACGCAAGTTTAGGTTAGAAAACATAAAAAATAAATAAATAAAAATAATCAAAGACAAGATGCAACTTTTAGTGCTATTTTAGGTTGGAAGACCCATACAGTCCATCCAAGATTTCGATGAGTTTGTTTCTTCATCAAATTTGGAGAAATGTAGCATTGCATCATTTGATCCTCTGCAGTGAATGGGTGCCGTCATGAGAGTCAATCCACATCAATCCAGTCCATCAGTGAAAGTGAAAATCGGCTTGCTTGTTTGTGGAAACAGGTCCATGATTGGGATGTTTTTCCATTTCAAACCTCTTCTGGCCAAAATATGAGTCCAAAATCCATAATAATGCTTCCTCCAGTGGAAAAAAAAAACCCATCTCCTGTCGTCAGTGAAATCAAAATGCAACACACTTGTTTGGAACAGTTTTGGACTGTTTTCACTTGAAAACAATGCTTACTCTGGCACTATTTCACACGTAATTCATACTAGAAGATGTTTTCACTGGAGGAATAAATATTATAGATAAAGGACTCATGTTTTAGCTGGAAGCAATGGTTAAAACATCTTAATGATGGATTTGTTTCTTACAATCATGCAGTTTTTGGCTACTCAAGCCATAAACTGATGGTCTGGAGTGGTGTGGATTACTTATGGATTATTGTGATGTTTTTATCAGCTATTTGGACTCTCATTCTGACGGCACCCATTCACTGCAGAGGATCCAATGAAGCAATGCTAAATTTCTCGAAATCTGTTGAAGAAACAAACTCATCTGCAATATCTTTGTTGGCCTGAGGGTGAGGACATTTACTTATTTATGTATCTATTACTTTGATTTATTTTGATTAACTATTCCTTTGGTAGCTTATTTCTAGTCAATCTTGGCAAAACTCAATTTTCAGAAACACAATTTGAGATATTCTTGAGATGTCAAAGCTGTTCTATTATGACCTTTAACCATAAAAAAAAATGTCCCTGCATGAATAATATTTCCAAATTGGTGATAAAATAAGCGTCACACAATCCCACTGCCATAGTTTTGAAATGCATCTATATTTCATATCTAGTCATGCACAGTGCTGTTCAGCAGGAAATGGACATTTAATAAAAGAACATCTGGATTCCTAAATGTCATTTCATCTGTTTTCTCTCCATGTGAAAGCAATCGGTGACCTTTTCCTAATGCATGTGTTTTTTGCAGCAATTGCAAACTGTTGTTAAGTTCCCCGCAATTGGTTCAAGATACAGTCGCCGTTTGATAAAGGCCTTTTATGTTCCTTCAGGATGACCAAACAGTTCAGCAAATTAAAGCTCATTTTCTTAGTTTAAGGAGTAAAATGCAGTAAAAAGCTAAAAGCTAACAGCAGACACTGAGCATTAGCTGTATCATTAGTGTCATTTGCTAAGGCACTATTTCCAGTAGAAGTCAGGACACTGAGCAAGTACAATGAATCATACACATAATAAGAAACCTAATCAATTGTGAAATGGAGTAAGAAAAGAAAATGCTGAATATTTTTTAACAAATGGAGTCAGTTTTTCTGTTACTTAGTGTATAAATGAACACAAAACCTCCAGCTGTTTAACTCTGAAATGTGAATGTGGATCTAAAATGGATTGTGCGTTCAATTGCTTCTTGTGTTTTTAAATTGCAAATATGAATAAATATGGATCTTATTTTGTATCATTATTAATGGAATGCATATGTAGGTCAAAATAAAATGTAAACATTTAAACATCATATAAACATTTATATGATATTTAATGCATTCCATGGGTCATTTTTTCATAAAATTTTAGATTAGTTAAGCATCATGATATCACATTTCAATTAACAAAATGCTCACAAAAAATATTGTTTTACACAAATAAGATCCATTATTTATTACAGAATAATACATATTTATGAAGTAAAATGCACCAAATTGCTCATATTTGACCCACATATATACTCTGTGACACAGTTTAATTGTATATTCATTCTAGAGTTAATTAGATTAATTTGACACTCATGTAAATGTAAGCAATTATTTCTGCTCTAGAGAGCAATCAGATTTCATTGCCTGTCATTCCCACATGTTATTTTCTACTTACCAGCTTATTACCTGTGAATGCTGGCCACTGGTTACAGGTCCACTCAGGTAATTATCTGAGAAAAAGACCCCAGTAATCTCACGTATTAATGCAATAAAATTCAGAGATATGAGTATGAACTCAACATTTCTCATTGGATTCAGGAGTGAAATTGCTCTCTATTTGTACTGTATGTATCAATTGCATTTTCAGAGAAACAAAACTTTCCTCTGGGTTAGATAAGTGTTCAGTTGAGTTCAACTGGTTGGGTAAAATGCCAACATTTTCTAAAAAATATTTTCAAAATTATTTTCTTATTAAAAATATTGTTTCAATATTACAACCAAAAGATGAAGAAGAAGAGGACAATAAAGACATGAGTGGGAAATAAACAAGCAACAATTTATGGGATCTGACACACTGTAACTGGCCAAACTGGTTTCCTTTTGTTAGCTGTCATCTTTCTTACTGTAGATTCATCTTTTTGTGTTTGACGCACTGTTTACTAAGGTATATTAAAGGGACAATAAGTAACTTTTAGCTATTTTATTATCTAAAATCAATATTTTTATTCATAAATATGCCCTCAATGGTGTACAAATACCGATGCCAATGTTTAAACTAATCCTTGTAAATGAAGAATTTATTATCTTTATATACATGGGACGGGTAGGTCGACGGAGGCTTCCATGTAGTTCCGCCATCTTGCAAAACTATAATAGCAGAGAGGGACAAAAAGTACTAAGCCAACGCGTTTCCACAGCGCGTTTTCGGTCAGAGCCAGAAACGCAGGTGCAGAGCAGTGAGAGGCGCTTGAAACTGCACCGGCAAGTTTAAAAGTCTGGATTGCATTCTTATTATGGACCATACATATGCCGCGCCACAGGAGAAGAAAACATCGTCGCCAAAACAGTCAAAAATAGAACGTAAAAGGAAACGTGACCGTAGATTACAGAAAACAAGAGTTAATGTCGGGGAAGCTTTTTCTAGGTGGAAAGAGCTAATGCTTGATAAAGATTTCAAAAGAGACGCTGAAGTGGCCAGTTTTCTTCTCGACAGGTAAGTCAGTGTTACAATCTATATTATAATATTTTTTTTTATATCTAACAATGCATATAATTCAGAAAATATAACGAATAAATTAGACATAACTACTAATTACAATATTTCATGTTTTCCACAGTCAGTAATTCATACTGTAACATTCGTTTGTTAGTTGTCATGTTGCAGTATGTTTGAAATAACACACCTGTTCACCTGAAGGAAAACTCGACGAAGTGCTATTAGAAGACATCCTGTCAAAGCTTTTTGGTACATATCGCCTACAGTAGATGCAACACGCATTTGAAAAAGCGAGGCGCTGGAGAGCAAAATTAGTTTGAATGCAAAATACAATTTCACCACTAGATGGGAGTAATTCCTACTTAGTGTCCCTTTAAATGTTAAAACAGGCAAAACAAATTCATCAGAAGCTCAAAGACAGTGAATAAACAGTAAATAGAGTGGAAATGACTGAAAGAATGAAGAGAATGGGCAAAAAAAATCTAATTTGTGTCTATCACTGTGCCTTTTAAATTGTTACACATATTGTACATAACCAAAGATACAGAATTTTAAATTTCTTATTTGTTATTTTTTAATTAGCTTATGTTTTGTAAGATGAATACTAGCAGTACACTAGCTGATTAACATGCTATCCTAAGTGTCTTTAAGGTACTTACAGAAGCATGAACTTTACACCTCAGGTGTGCATTACATTTCAATAATTCTATAGACTGTCATAAATAGTTCCTCATGTCACCACTTGCGCTACAACTAGACAAAGTTCTTGAAAGCACATGAAAATTGGCTTTGCACTGTAAAATGAAAATTTTGTTACCATGTACAACAATCATTTGGTGCAATGACTCCTTTAAGACCAGCAACATTTTTAAAGTAACAGATCTTTGCAAGCTGTAAAGCACAAAACCTCTCTAGCATAACAACCAGCTAGCAAAAAATTCACTACTAGCATTAGAAAACACTACAACTAACCTTTAGAAATATGTGTGATTGTTGCATTTAAGGGTTAAGTTAGGTCATCTGCTCACATGGAATAAGTCATTGGTCTGTTGCTAAGTTAACAATAATATATGGGCAAAAAAAATCTCAATATTCAAGGATGTATATGATGCAAATTTTGGCAAATATATATATATATATATACAGTGCTCAGCATAAAAGAGTACACCCCCTTTAAAAAGTACAAATTCAATCAGTAGCTCAATGAACAAAAGAACAATTTCCAAACTTTTCACAAGGCTGAGTTTTATTGAACACTTATTTAACTCCATAACATGAAATTAAAGGTTAATAATCTAACTTGGATCACAAAATCTTCAGTTTTACTCAAATTAGTTGAAGTAAAAATGAATACACCCCACAACAAAAACTACTAAATCTAGTATTTTGTATGAGCACCGTGATTTTTAAGGACAGCTCCAAGTCTTCTAGGCATGGAACGAACAAGTTGACGACATATTGCAACATCTATCTTTTTCCATTCTTCAAGAATAACCTCTTTTAGAGTTTGGATGCTGGATGGAGAGTGTTTCTCAACTTGTCACTTCAGAATTCCCCACAGGTGTTCGATTGGGTTCAGATCAGGAGAAATGACTTGGCCATTCAATCACCTTCACCCGGTTCTTCTTCAGAAATGCAACAGTAGCTTTAGATGTGTGTTTTGGATCGTTGTTGTGTTGGAAAAGTGCACGACGACCAAGTGCACGGAGTGATGGCAGCATCTTCTCCTTCAGTATAGAGCAGTACATTGTTGTGTTCATGATACCATCAATGAAATGCAGCTCCCCAACACTAGCAGCACTCATGCAGCCCCACATAAGGACACTGCCACCACCATGTTTCACTGTAGGCACCATGCATTTTTCTTTGAAATCCTCACCTTTACGACGCCATACAGTTTTTAAACCATTAGTTCCAAAAACAGTGATCTTTGTCTCATCGCTCCAGAGTATAGAGTCCCAGTAGTCTTCATCTTTTTCAGCATGGGCCCTAGCAAATTCTAGGCGTGCTTTTTTGTGCATGGGTTTTAGGAGAGGCTTCCTTTGTGGACGATACCCATGCATGCCATTCCTCTGCAGTGTGCGTCGTATGGTGTCATGGGAAACGGTCACTCCAGTTTGGCTTTCTACTGCTTTAGCTAACTGCAGTGAATTTGTATGGCAATTTTCTTCAACCCTTCTCATCAGAAGATGCTCCGTGGACGACCTGGATGTCTCTGTAAGATGGTTGCACTTCCATCTTTCTTAAATTTTTGGATCACCTTTGCTACAGTATTTTGACTGATATGTAAAGCTTTGCTGATCTTCTTGTAGCCCTCACCTTTGTTGTGTAAAGAAATTATTTCCTTTCTCAGATTTTGTGACATTTCTTTTCCATGGGGAGCCATTGCTGACAGCATGAAATGCTTTTCTTTAAGTAATGCCCTTTTAAAGTCACCTGTCTGCTGGACACCTCTTAAATGAATCATTAGACTCACCTGTGGTTGTATGCCTGTTAATTAGAATTTTGCAGTCTTAAGTGTAGCTTTTCTCCTAAGACTATAATTTGGGTGTACTCATTTTTGCAACATGGGCTTGAATGAATTTGTTAGGAAAATCACTTTTTTGTGTGTGCAAATTAACAAATCTTGTTTGCAATCAATGGCCCACATTTGTGGGAGTATTTTGTAGTAGATTATCTCATAGAAAATGTTGATTCTGAAAGGAAACTAAATGTTTTCTGACAAATGTAGTGGGGTGTACTCATTTATGCTGAGCACTGTATATATATATATATATATATAAAACTTGGACTCAATTCACTAAATGTCTAAATATATAACAATAAAAATACTTAATTTAATATATATATTATTAATGAAATAACAGTACACTTAAGAATACTTTTGAAGAGAAACATTTTCATGACTGTTACTAATAACATTTAAGGAAAATTGTAAATGTTTTACTTTAAAATACATTTTAAACCATCATGTTTTAATCATTTGTCATGTTTTAAAGTCCGCTTATTTTGATGTGTTTACGAACATACTAAAGCACATGAAAAGTACTTGATTATAATTTTACAATATTAAATGTAAAGTTAATGTATTTTGTATTTACTAAATAGCAACTTCATTAAAAATGTGTAATAACAAATATATTTAAATACACAAATTTCAATAGAATTTACATTAAACTATATTTTCATTAAGATTAAATTCTTGAAAGAAAATTTTGAATGTGATTAGATAATAAGATAAAAGCATGAGACAATAGTGAAATTACTGTACATAAATCTACCTGTAATGATGAGACAGAGAGATTCGGATCCATGTGCAGAACTTTTAATGAGAATGGTCAGACAGGCAATGATCAGTAACGGCATCAGGTATGTGGGGATAATCAGAATCGATAACAGGAACAAGCAGATGTCGGGGGCAGGCAGCAGAGAATCAGAGTCGGTATAAACAATCCAAAGGTCAGGTACAGAAGGGGAACACAAGGAAAACACTCGGAAATGTCAGACTGGCTAAACAAGACTTCGCAGTGAGTGAGAGTGAGTGTGCTGCTTGTGTGTGTAAATGAGGTGCAGGTGTGGCAAGGAGATTGATTGAGGAATGATGTGCAGGTGTGGCAGGGTGATTGTGATGCAGAGACTAATGGGAAATGTAGTTAGGGTGTGGTGCAACAGATAAGAGGTGCTAGAGTCCGAGTGACATCTGGTGGTGAGTGTGGAATAGTCCTGATTGGAGTGCCCTCTACAAAAGTTCATGGGCACTCCATGTAATGATCGTAACATAGCCCCCCCACAAAGGAGCGGCTTCCAGATGCTCAAAACAATCTAGGAGGGCGGTGGAGCAGAGGCAGAACAGGGGGAGGGACGGAGGGCCAGGTCTTTGAGGAAGTGGAGTGGTCGAGGACTGGGGCAGAGCAGGCAGAACTGGGCCTAACATGGAGATCAGGAGTCTCTCCTGGACCTGACATTGGAAACAAGGGCCCTTCCTTGGCCTGACAGAGGAAACAGGTACCCGCCGTGGGCCTAACTCGGGAACAGGGGTCCACCAAGGCAGAGCAGGTGGCGTGGGAGCCCACCAGAGCGGAGCAGGTTGAACTGGAGCCCACCAGGGTGGAGCAGACGACCACCACAGCTGAGAAGAGGGGACAGAAGCCCACCAGGGCGGAGCAGAGGACCACCACAGCCGAGATGATGGGGCAGAAGCCCACCAGGGCGGACCAGACGACCACCACAGTAGAGTTGATGGCACAGGAAAGCAAATCTGGTCAGGTGGGACTGAAACAGTGAACATAAACAGGTTAATAGCGGCCTCCGTGGCCGTGATGAGATGGTAGCTGGCCTCCGTGGCCATGACAGGACAGACGGAGAGTTGGTGTATGGTCCCCGTAGCCCTGACCGGAATGAATGACAGCTCATTGACGGCCTCCCTGGCCGTGACAGGATAGGACGAGAGCTCTGAGTTGTGACGAGGCTCTGGGAGTTCGGCTGAGATGTGACGAAGCTCTGGTAGATCTGTGGTGATTTGACTGGGTTCATGAAGATCAACTGTGACTTGACTGGGTTCATGAAGATCGTTGGTGACTTGACTGTGCTCCTGAGGATCAACTGTGACTTGACTTAGTTCACGGAGGTTAATGGTGACTTGACCTTGCTCATGAAGATCATTGGTGACTTGACCTTGCTCATGAAGAGCATTGGTGACTTGACCTTGCTCATGAAGAGCATTGGTGACTTGACCTTGCTCATGAAGAGCATTGGTGACTTGACCTTGCTCATGAAGAGCATTGGTGACTTGACCTTGCTCATGAAGAGCATTGGTGACTTGACCTTGCTCATGAAGAGCATTGGTGACTTGACCTTGCTCATGAAGAGCATTGGTGACTTGACCTTGCTCATGAAGATCAACTGTGACTTGACTTGGTTCACGGAGGTTAATGGTGATCTGACTTTGCTCATGAAGATCATTGGTGACTTGACTTTGCTCATGAAGTTTAACTGTTGTTTTACTTGGTGACTAGCCCTGACTCTGGAGGGTCCACCGGTGACTAGCCCTGACTCGACTCTGGAGGGTCCACTGGGAACTGACTCGACTCTGGAGGGTCCACTGGGAACTGACTCGACTCTGGAGGGTCCACTGGGAACTGACTCGACTCTGGAGGGTCCACTGGGAACTGACTCGACTCTGGAGGGTCCACTGGGAACTGACTTGACTCCGGACTGTCTGTGAAGACCTGAGGTGACTTGGCTTCGGGCACGGTCTCGGCCTCCAGAACAGCATCGCGTACCGCCTCTGCATCGGCCACCGCCTCAACCTCTGGAACAGCATTGGGCACCGTCTCGGCATCGGGCACCACCTCGGTCTCTGGAACAGCAACGAGCACCGCTTCGGCATCGGACACCACCTCGGTCACCGGAACAGCATCGGGCACCACCTCGGGGGCGGCAGCGGTCAGCTCGGGAATGTCCTCCTGGACGGCAGCGGCCCGCTCGGGAACGCTCTCCAGGCCTTGAGGAACAGTAGGCGCCCGTCTCCTCGTCCTCAGTCCTCTATGACGGCGAATCTGTGGCACCTGGACTGGCGACTCAGGCGTTGAGTCGGCCATCTTGTGCTGTGACGCTGGGCTGGCGGCCATCTTGTGCTGTGGCGCTGGGCTGGCGGACATCTTACAGATAGGAGCTGGATACGTTGGGGAAGTAACCTCCTCAACTGTAAAGGGAGAGCCACAAAACTCCAACACAAAGTTAATAAACTGTCCCAGGGTCCAGCTAGGGTCTCCCTCCGGTAAACTCAAGCTTATCCTAGTATCAAGACCACTCCAGAAACAGTCCTTTACCAGATCCTCATCCCCAGGCAAAAGGTGACTTTACTGAATGAAATCCTCCACAAAGAGCTCAATTGGTCTACCATATTGAAAGATGGAGCATAGCACCTTTATAGGGTTGCAAGAACTGTTAGCTGAATCCATACCTGGTCTGGGGTTCAAGAAAGCTGCTGGATCCTGTTTTGGCGAAGTCTTCTGTAATGATGAGACAGAGAGATTCGGATCCATGTGCAGAACTTTTAATGAGAATGGTCAGACAGGCAATGATCAGTAACGGCGTCAGGTATGTGGGGATAATCAGAATCGATAACAGGAACAAGCAGATGCCGGGGGCAGGCAGCAGAGAATCAGAGTCGGTATAAACAATCCAAAGGTCAGGTACAGAAGGGAAACACAAGGAAAACACTCGGAAATGTCAGACTGGCTAAACAAGACTTCGCATTGAGTGAGAGTGAGTGTGCTGCTTATATGTGTGTGTAAATGAGGTGCAGGTGTGGCAAGGAGATTGATTGAGGAATGATGTGCAGGTGTGGCAGGGTGATTGTGATGCAGAGACTAATGGGAAATGTAGTTAGGGTGTGGTGCAACAGATAAGAGGTGCTAGAGTCCGAGTGACATCTGGTGGTGAGTGTGGAATAGTCCTGATTGGAGTGCCCTCTACAAAAGTTCATGGGCACTCCATGTAATGATCGTGACACTACCTAAAGCCAATATAATTGGGTCAAAAAAGCACTGTAAAGTTATTGCACATAATTTGAAACTACAATTCATTTTCATTTTATTGCAGTTAAAATGTGAAGTGTCTGAATATATTACATTCATTTCACACTTAAATATATATATTTTTAAGTATATTGTTTACATAATAATTACTTGTTTAAATAATATGTTAAAGTAAGAATATTCACAAGTTGATTCCAAGCTAACAATGGGATACACTAATGAACACAAAATCATAAACATAGCACACAAAAATATAGCTAAAAATAGTCAACTACTTTTAATCAATACATAAATATACTGAAAGAGCTATAACTATATCTATAATGGAATTCCCGCTTTATCATACGCTATCTTGTATTTTTGTTGGACTGAGCTTGCTGCAATACATTTATAGGATTTTCTTACTTACAATAAATGATGATATTTATGATTTTGTCCAAAAATAAGATTTCTTAGAACAAACTGGTCCCTACAATGTAGAACAGACTTCGTATTAGTATTGCACTAATAGTCCATAAAATGCTATCTTTAAAGGCAGCTGTCTTGCTTTTGGAATAAAGCTATTCACGCTACAGTATCCTGCCAAATAAAGTCAGTTTCTGAACGTTCCTGAAGAGAGGAGACAGGAATAGTGTGAACGCTGAAGCATAATTAGTCTTTTTTCTGTCATTGGTACGTAACACACATTCTTAGCTAAGTTCTCACCCGGTTTGAGCAAGTGAAAAAATTTTCTACCCAAAGTGACAGAGTTGAGGAAAAATCTACATACCAATCATAATTAGCAATCACCTCTCTTATTTTCTCTCTTAATTAAATGTGTTAATTAACTGTGCATGGAGAACGCCACCATGGTACCTATTAACAAAGCTAGCCTAATGAATCTTTGGATTCCCTTTATTAGGAGACTATTACTTGTTTCAAATGAACTAGATCTTGCTTTGTTCAATTGTTCACCACAAAATTCAAACAAAGAGCAAGAAAGGAACACACATTAACCACATGACCCTCATTATCATAAACCAATTTTCCAGAGGTTACCAAAATGAGTGTCTCTGAAGGAAAAACCTTATGAATTTCATTTATAATAATCTTAATCTTTCCCTATAAAGGCATGTGTGGGTGGTAAGGGGTGTTCACAGGCAGATTGACTGAATGCATCACATCCATATGGCAACTTCTTAATGAGACAACATGTGAAATGGCATTAACAAACAACCAAATAACAAGCTGTCCTTAACTATTTGTTTGCACCCATTGTGCCTCTTTCCATACTCCCACAAATTCCTACATAGTTTCTTTTTTGACCCACTGCCCCCGACAGTGCAGACTTCACCAACTGTATCTTTATTCAACGATAAAAACTCGACTTTGACTAACCACAGCTAACATCCAGGAAGACACTACACAAGCACATGAAAGGTGTTTTGATGCAAATTCATTGGTAGAAGCTAGGCAAATTAGCCAGACGCTAATGTTTATTGTCATGTTTCCCAAAAAATGCCTATAAAGACTGTAATTAGCATGCAATAAGTGTCTGAAAACATATTCAGTTTGCATGAAAGTCCATCATTTTTTTTTTTTTTTTTTTTTTTTAAGTATGCTACAGTGGTTTTCTTTTTCATAATAAGCATAGCATAATAAATGAAAAGCACATAAATATACCCAATTATGTTTTTTTTTTCTTGATTGTCCCTGACAGGCCAGAGTTTACCAACAGTATACGTGACCCTGGACCACAAAAACAATCTTAAAGGGTTACTTTACCCAAAAAGAAAATTAGGATGTGTTTTAGGAATCCTAGGTGTATATGGCTTCTTTCAGATGAACCTAGTCAGAGTTATTTTAAAAATTGTCTTTGATCTTTCAGGCTCTATCGTTGCAGTCAGCGAGTGTTGCATTGCTTCGGTCCTAAAGACATGAAATAAAAAGCACCAATCCATAAAAAAAGACTCCGGGGGGTTAATAAAGGCCTCCTGTATTGAATCGATGCGTATTTGTATGAATAATATCCATATTCAAAACATAATAATCACTTTATTATAACTTGCGCCAACAGTTGTACACGGAAGCAGGTCCAGGCTGATGACGTATGGGGTCAGAGTTGCACATGTACTGGTGAATCTTGTGTTAGTGCACGCGTTTATATGTTAGATTAGTTTATATGTCTTAGATTTATCTAATAAAGCCTAATTCATATTGAAAAGAGAAGTATCTTGTGTTTTGTGCTTACAAGTTAATGTCTTAAACTGCCGATCTTGATACTGTGCTAATTGATAGTGTTTCACTGTAGTTTGGATATTAATATCGAGCGCAGATTTGATGTTAAACGGCTTGTTCAGTGAATCGCAGGCCGTCTCAGTGATCAGCCGTGAAACAGTGATTCTGTTCAAATTCCCTTTAAAATCTTAAATGATTCCCTTTGAGCTAAATTGACCTGTTTCCCTTACAACAAATTGTAATTCTGCCTGTATTTGTCAACCCTGTTACTAAAATGATTGCTATTGTTAAGTAATTCAAATTCTAACATTTTCTTAATGTGTGGTAAAACACAAGCCAACAATTCAACTCAAACTAGCTTAATTTAGATATTTTCAACCCTGTTGCCCATTCAGGTGAGATGCCCAAGGGGAGTACATAGACATAGGAAAATTATATAAAACATGCATAAATGCAATTAATTTGAAGACAAACTGATCCCCCAAAAAACCCTATGTTATTATATTGGATTCCAGGCACAGTGCTAAATCGTCCATGATTCTTTTGTGAAATCTGGATTTTTCTTTATCAGGTTAAGGAATATATTAAAACATGTAAAAGGACAAGTGAAGGTTATTTTCGAAATGACTATGATAAATTTTACACATCCAGCTTTGGGGACTCTGGGAACCCAGATATTAAAAAAGCAGTAAATTCAAACAGAACCATATTATATTAAACCTATAAATCCTACTGTATCATTTTTTATATGAAACTAAGTCATCTTAGACTGATGTTTACATGCATTTCTATAATGTTATGTCAAGACTTCATTGAATTACATAAAAAGCTATCAGAAATTAATTTTTCTTTTTGTCCATATAAATATCAGCATCTGCACCAAATTGCATATTTTGCTCAGTCAGAATGAGTTTTTTTTTTCTCCTCAAAAAATAGCTCCAAATTCTCATATAATTCAATACTGAGCCATAAGAGCCTGATCCATCAAATATTATATACTTCCTAACAGTCCCAACATGCTGTAGCTTTCAAAGAAATAATTTTGTGCCAGTTTCTAATTAGTTACATAATTTTTAGTCAACACTGTTACCATAGTAATTGTTATTGTAAAGTTATGTAAGAAAAGTACCTAACAAATATTTTCTTAATCTATGGTAAACTACAAGACAACATTTTGCCCAGATTAGCTTAATTAAGATATTTTCAACCCTGTCACCCATTGTTAAATTATATATACAGACAGAGATAGAGAGACTTGTGTTTTTAGATTTTGTCTAAACTTTGTACAAAAAAAAAAAAAACTTTTCCATTTAAAAAAAGTATATTTTTCTGACTAACATATATTTTTTTTTAGGTTTTATAGGGTTAAAGAAACTGCATAATATATAGAAAGAATTAATATCTATCTCTAAACTCACAGTCTGTCCAACTCCTTCAGATCATTGAAGGCTCCTCTGTCAATAGTGATGATCTGGTTATCCATGAGCTGCCTGTATAGATTGATAGAGTAATGCACATTGAAAGTTAAAAAGAAACCAGCATTCAACACAAAGTGGAGAATAGCGAGTGTGAAGAACCTCTAAAAGCATACACACTGTAATTAAAATACAAGAAAACTGTTGGCTTGTTAATTGTTGTTCACATGCTAAAATGTGCTCTTGTCTGCTTCATTGCTGTTGTTGTGGCATATATAAATGTGTATTTAAATGTCAGAATCTTTCTAGATTACAAAGTACAACAAACATACGATTGATGTGAAGAGATATATTAATAATGCTCACAAAATTGGGAGGTGCTTCAGGCCAGTGAAGTCATCCTTGCCAATATGTGTGAGGTTGTTTAAATTCAAGTCCCTTTAAAAGCAAGAAAAAAAGATGAATTGGTAGTTATTAATTAAATAGTAATTGAAATGTATTGCTATTTTTTAAAATTACTATGTCAAAGGGTTTAAAAAAAAATTGCAGCGTTGACTGTATACGTCAACCCTGTTACCAAAGTTTTTGATATTGATATATGCTAAAGATATTTTGATATGCTAACTGCAAGCCAATATTTCACTCCAAACTACCTTATTTTAGATATTTTCAACCCTGTTTCCCATGATGATATTATATTATTTATACATATTTTTAAATGCATTAATATTAACTCTGGGTTGGAAAGAGAAGAATTATGACATGGTTAGAGGGGAAAATGCATTAATGGATATGAAAGAGTTGGATAAGGTGAGGCTTAAATAAGTATAGATTTTTATCTATTATTATTCAGTTTGCTTGCTTTAAAATGAAGCACTGATGAAAGAAAATTCATCTTGGAGATCTAATTAATATCTCAATAGTTTGTTGAGACAGCAATGAGATTAATGTAGACACGTCTTGGACATCAGGACACATGCCTGAATAAAATGAAACCCAAAAAATGAAAATAAAATCCATAAAGACCATAATTTGCATATGCAAAGGAAGGTTACGTTCATTGTTAAGAGGTGAACACTGACAGGCTGCGGCTTTTGTAGTGGAAATATACATTTGTACGCGCATGTGTCACCTGGGACATGGGCTTTAATGGCACTATTGTGGAAAAGAGCCCAGGTGTGACCAATCAGGGCAGAGAATGAGGTGACTCTTTTAATCCTTTAATTAGTCCAGCATTTGTGGCAAACACGGACAATTAACATGGAAAACTAGACACAAAAGAAGCTTGACCTCTTCATCTGCTATACATCCCTACAGTTTCCTTAAAAAAGAAGCTAATAGCTTGTTATAGATATACAGTATACATAACCAGAAGACCTTCATTTCTATCAGCGCAGTTGTGTGGCAATAAAGAGTATATATAAAAGTGATCTCCAGAAAATATATTAGGAAAATAATAATTCATTTTACAGAAAGTAATTAACGTGTAATTAACATGTTTTTTTAAACATATTCTCGGCAGAAGTCACCTTTGGGGTGGTTTATTTTAGACTTTTTTTCTCAGGGAACCAACAGATTTAATTATTTACAAATTTTGTTTAGCAAGGCTAACTAACATTGAGTCCTCAAAGTCAAATGTGTTGGTGTTACAGGAAAACTGTTTTAAATATTAACCACTTTTTAAGTATATTTATACAGCGCTTTTAACAATGCCGATTGTATCAAAGCAGATTTACAGTGTTATACTGCATGGCAGGAAGGCAAGTACATAAAGTCATTCTATTCTACTCTAAGTATTAACTGTATCAAGTTCGACCCTGTTACCCAAGTTGCTGACCAATGAAAGACCAAAAATAAACAAACAAGAAACCAAAATCAACAAGTAATAGATTAAGCTACATTTTCAATCCTGTTACTTGGAGCTCAATTACCTGTTTTGGCATATATACAGTATTGTTCAAAATAATAGCAGTACAATGTGACTAACCAGAATAATCAAGGTTTTTAGTATATTTTTTATTGCTACGTGGCAAACAAGTTACCAGTAGGTTTAGTAGATTGTCAGAAAACAAACAAGACCCAGCATTCATGATATGCACGCTCTTAAGGCTGTGCAATTGGGCAATTAGTTGAAAGGGGTGTGTTCAAAAAAATAGCAGTGTCTACCTTTGACTGTACAAACTCAAAACTGTTTTGTACAAACATTTTTTTTTTCTGGGATTTAGCAATCCTGTGAATCACTAAACTAATATTTAGTTGTATGACCACAGTTTTTTAAAACTGCTTGACATCTGTGTGGCATGGAGTCAACCAACTTGTGGCACCTCTCAGCTGTTATTCCACTCCATGATTCTTTAACAACATTCCACAATTCATTCACATTTCTTGGTTTTGCTTCAGAAACAGCATTTTTGATATCACCCCACAAGTTCTCAATTGGATTAAGGTCTGGAGATTGGGCTGGCCACTCCATAACATTAATTTTGTTGGTTTGGAACCAAGACTTTGCCCGTTTACTAGTGTGTTTTGGGTCATTGTCTTGTTGAAACAACCAATTCAAGGGCATGTCCTCTTCAGCATAGGGCAACATGACCTCTTCAAGTATTTTAACATATGCAAACTGATCCATGATCCCTGGTATGCGATAAATAGGCCCAACACCATAGTAGGAGAAACATGTCCATATCATGATGCTTGCACCTCCATGCTTCACTGTCTTCACTGTGTACTGTGGCTTGAATTCAGAGTTTGGGGGTCGTCTCACAAACTGCCTGTGGCCCTTGGACCCAAAAAGAACAATTTTACTCTCATCAGTCCACAAAATGTTCCTCCATTTCTCTTTAGGCCAGTTGATGTGTTCTTTGGCAAATTGTAACCTCTTCTGCACATGCCTTTTTTTTAACAGAGGGACTTTGCGGGGGATTCTTGAAAATAGATTAGCTTCACACAGACGTCTTCTAACTGTCACAGTACTTACAGGTAACTCCAGACTGTCTTTGATCATCCTGGAGGTGATCATTGGCTGAGCCTTTGCCATTCTGGTTATTCTTCTATCCATTTTGATGGTTGTCTTCCGTTTTCTTCCACGTCTCTCTGGTTTTGCTCTCCATTTTAAGGCATTGGAGATCATTTTAGCTGAACAGCCTATCATTTTTTGCACCTCTTTATAGGTTTTCCCCTCTCTAATCAACTTTTTAATCAAAGTACGCTGTTCTTCTGAACAATGTCTTGAACGACCCATTTTCCTCAGCTTTCAAATGCATGTTCAACAAGTGTTGGCTTCATCCTTAAATAGGGGCCACCTGATTCACACCTGTTTCTTCACAAAATTGATGACCTCAGTGATTGAATGCCACACTGCTATTTTTTTGAACACACCCCTTTCAACTAATTCAACTAATTGCCCAATTGCACAGCCTTAAGAGCGTGCATATCATGAATGCTGGGTCTCATTTGTTTTCTGAGAATCTACTGAACCTACTGGTAACTTGTTTGCCACGTAGCAATAAAAAAATATACGAAAAACCTTGATTATTCTGGTTAGTCACATTGTACTGCTATTATTTTGAACAATACTGCATAAACACAGGAGAGGTGTAATGGTGTACATTTTGGGATGCCTCTAATGACTCTAATCATTAGGGGTGGTGATGGCGCAGTGGATTGGTCGGAGAGACCTGGGTTCGAATCCACTGTGAGACACCAATGTGTCCCTGAACAAGACACTTAACCCCTAGTTGCTCCAGAGGCGTGCGACCTCTGACAAATATAGCAATTGTAAGCCAAAGCATCAGCTAAATGTAAATTAATTAGGCAATACTTTTGTTGAAAACCCAACATCTGGTCCCAGACTAGCTAAGATCTACTAAATGATACAATAATTTAGGCTACATTTTCAGCCCTGTTATTCATTTTGGCATATACCTATGCACTTTCAGTGTTCGGCCAATACCAGTCACTTCTGATTCAATCTCTCATTGAGAGCTGAGCTTACACTGAACACTTTTACAGAACATTTGAGACATGAGATATCCTACACCAAATATTTAATATGATCATATAATCCATCCGTTTACATTTAGTTTAAATTAATTTCATTCAAAACCCAGACAGCAATCAGTTTCGGCCCAGGTCTGGCCCACATCTGGCCCACATGGATTTCATGCGGGCCAGACGTGGGCCGGATCTGGGCCAACACTATGTTGCTGTCTGGGAAGACAAAAACAGCCTTTACAAGATATCCTGTCCGTTCTCAAATCTATTATTGGCCAGTGATGGCTCACTTTGAGCCGTTTGAGCACTGCAACCCTCAGCAGCCTTTTGCCCCTCCTTCAGGACCCCCCATCTCCCCCCAGCCAACTCAAATAACAGCACCTCCGCAGCTTCATAGACATAAAACATAAAAATTAGATAGAATTATTAAGTAAATAACTCTCTCTCATTGTAGCCTTAGAGTTAGTAGGTGTCATCATTGTACAGTCTGCATACATTTCATATCCACATTTTTTAGATCCATGTGGCACATTTTGATTGCATTGATCTTATAAGATTGCTTAACCACAACTGATTAAGCAATACGCATCGGACTCAGTGTGCAGAGACCTTTACCATCAAGGGAGAAATCCAGTCAGTTCAATTAGATTCCTAGTGACTGGGAATATTGTTTAAGGGCCAAAGATATCCTTAGGTAGATTTCACAACAGGTTAATGCTGGTCAGATGGTTTTGTCCCGATGACCAACAGAAGGTTGCCTGGTTTGAAAATAACTATTATGTGAGTTCAGATTCATACATCATTACCACTGACAATAGGCCAAGGACCCTGATTGCCGCCAAATTTCCCTAACTGCAACTTTATGCTTAGAAATAGCGATGTCTGATAAACTCTTTTCAATTAATCTGTTTCTGATTCACAAAACCAGCCCAAAAGGTTTGTTAATGAATGGGACTGAGTCTATGAATGATTAGATTTGATTTGTGAACTTCTTAAGTTTGATGTATTCTGAAGACTTGGATGTAACCACTGGAGCTGTATGGATTACTTTTCTGATACTTTTTTTTAAAGTGTAAAACTTTTGGACTCCATTGACTTTCATTGTGTCTGCAGAAACATCAGACAGATTCTTCAAACATTTGCGCAGAAGAAAGTAAGTCAAACACTACATGACAGAATCTTTATTTCTGAGTGAACTAATCATTTAAGTGCAAGATCTGCAGTATGAGGCACTGCTTTATAACACAGCAATGTAAGTAAACAAACATATGATACAGTATGATCTGAAAGCGTGCTCGAGGAGGATATTAACTGGAACTACACCATCTGAATCAATGGACATTATGTCCTGTAGTATCGGTTACATTTGGATGGACATGCTCTGAGAGCTCTGACAGGAGATACTCAACCCTCTGAGACACAAACATGCTCAAATACAGAGCCAGTGCATACTTTAAATAATATCTATCTATGCATAATATCTATCTATCTAATTGTGGCTGACATAATTTCTGTAAATTAGTTTATCTCAATGTAAATTCACTGAACTCTTTCAGCACATCAGACAAATGTCATTGTGTTTATCAGGATTTAAAAGATTGGGTTTTAAGATTAACAAGGGATTTGATCATGCTTATGCACATAATTAAATGTTGCTCTAAATAGCTATATTTTTAAACAGCAATGCACAGATATGAGAAATTTAACCGATAAGCCGATAATTATTACTAATGTCCTATAATAGTACTAATACATATTTTCATGATTTATTTTTTATTTTCAGTTTACATTTAAAACAAATATTTTGTATAATTTTAGAAGTGTTCTATGTATTTATATTTAGCCTTAATTTATTTTTATTTCAGCTTTAGTTTTAGTACCTGTAGTAGTACTTCGACTTCAACTTATTATATATATATATATATATATATATATATATATATATATATATATAAAATGTGTTAAATGAAATTATATTTTTATCACAAAATTACAATGTACAGTATGAAAAATGGAAATTCGTGTTTAGATTTGTTAATGTCAAATTAAATATTAACAATTTGAACTGACACTCAAACTATAAAAATCTCTAATATTTGATGATAATCAATATGAGACTGATATAATGTGCATGCTTAATTATTTGCCCCACATACTTCCATCATTAAATAAATAAAAAGCAGCCAGATGAAATAATTTTCTGTAGTTTTTCACTTTTGTTTTAACTCAAAACATTCCTGAAGTTGCCAAATACACTATTTGGAGCAAGGTAGATTAAAGTTGTAAGTTTCAAGCTCATAAAATATATCATGTTACAGCCAAAAAAGGCATTAGGTGTCAACTAATGCCGTTCACAGATGCACAATCATGCACATATTTTAAAGTGACGTACAGTGACACATGTGCAATCAGCAGATGATACTCACAGTCGTTCTGTGTTCTTTGGTATATTTCGTGGCATGTTTTTGAAGGCGAGTCCATGGCAGTCCACAGAGGTGCCTGTGCAGGAGCAGTGGGGAGGACACGCTCCAGACTGACCCGCCAGCAGAAGGGCGCTCAACAAACCACAGCTGGGAAGCATCAGCTCAGCCTTCAGACAGCCAGTCCTGACCAAAACCTCTACTGCAGCTGCAAACGCCCAAACATAAACTACAGGACAGTTATCGGTTCTTAAAACAACCAAAATATAGAAAACACGGAGTAAAAGTAAAGCCTCAGGAATAACACTTGTCTCCTCTCCAGGCTGTTTTTTGTGTGGTCTTTGTGCGGTGCTCGTCTTCAACAGTGGGTCCCTTTCTCTCACTCCCTCTTTCTTCTTCCTTTCCCTTAAGGGAGGGCTCTGAAAAATAAAAAAGATCTCCCACATGCGTCCTCTCTCATTCACATATAGGAATCATCCATCAAATGATCTACAAATCACAGCTTCTGACTCCTCCCAGTCAATATTACACCCTCCAACGGTTTCTAACGGTCACACACACACACAGAGTGACAGTAATGGGAGTCCTGCAGATGCCCACAGTCCTGCTTTGGGTAATAACAGTCTCTGGCTAGGGTCTGGAGGAGGACGAGGGAGGAAGAGGAGGATGTACAAACACAATAACTGAGCATTTATGTGCATGCAAGTATGACTTTGCAGAAGTATATGTTTAGGGGAAAATTGTATGTTTTATTTACAAAAAACATAAGACAGTAGGCATTTTTTATCATCTTGAAATAATGTTTATTAAATAATTTTGTAAACAGAAAGTCTGTACTAAGCACATACTGTAAACTCTTAGGAAATACGCCGGTTTAATCATTTATTTGGTGTAACATGGACATTTCTCAGTTCACGCCATAAAGGCAACTTACCCAATCAAACCACGGAACATGAAAATAAACTAGGCTATGCAAAAAGACAAAAATAGTGTATTAATTAGTGATTAAATATTGGACAATTTTATGTTTTCAAATTAATAAAATAAATTAAGCTCTCCCAAGTGTTTGAATCAGCTTTGCTTGATACTATTTTCAAGCTTGCGGTCATCCATCCGTGTTGCTCGTGCACCTTTTTCTACCCAATTTCTACCTTCCAGTCAACTTTGCAATTAATATGCTTTGATACAGCACTCTGTAAACAGCCACCCCTTTCAGTAATGAGCTTCTGTGACTTACCGTCTTTGTGGAGGGTGTTGATGATCATCTTCTGGACCATTGCCAACTCATTACTGTGGTTTCAAAGGACACCTGGAATTTATACATTTAATGAAGCGAAGTATAAAAAAACAAAAAAAAAAACATTTTTGAAATGTTTTTTTTTCTTTTCTTAAACTGCAATGAATCTAGAATATATGAAAGTTGTACTTTTTGAAATGAGTTACAGAAAACTAGTATTCTAGTTTTTTTATATGCACTTGTATGTGTGTGTATATAAAATAATTTATAGAATACTTATATATTTATTTAAAACAAATATTTACCCTCTATGATTTATGAATTAACTATATAAATATCATTATAACAAACACCTTATATATATATTTTTTTTTTGGACATAAAAAAATAATAAAATATACATATATATATATATATAACACTCAATATATATATTATTATTATTTTATGTCCAAAACTGCAATTTTTTTCACACACACAAAAAAGTAACATCTTGCAATATTTTACAAACACCAAGATTGAAAATATTTTAAAATGGATCAAAATCCCATGTTATTAAAGACGCTATTTAAGACAATTTTGGCTGATAAGACGAATGTTTTCTCTCTCTCTCTTCCCACATCTTAATACAATTAACATTACCATTCTAGACCTAGTTTAGTAAAGAGTAAAGAAAATACTATACAAAACTTACTACCAGTTGCCAAATTGTCATCAGTCTTACTTTTATAGAAATACCCTTGTAAGCCTGCATTTGTATCTCTCCCAACAGACAGAGCGCGGAAGGATATCAGCAGCGCCCTCTAGTGTTCATCCGCGCAAACTAGTGACCGTCAACACAACCATCAGTCAGCACACACACACACACACACACATCAACAGAAGACAAGCAGGTCAGCTGGGGAAGGTTTTAATAAAAAAAAAATATATATACAAAAATTAAATACACAGAAGCGCTCGTTGTACTACAGCAGATCAAGTACAAAAACAACTGTTTCACAGATCAAATACAAAAGATGTTTAAAAAAAAATCCAGTTCTAGGTACTGTAACATGAAAATATAAAACTTTAGATTTAAAAACTAAATCAAGGATTTACCCAATTTGAAAGAATCACATCTTTTAACAACATCCCCAATCTCCGTGCGTACCATCTGTACAAAAACATACACACAATTATATTAAACATCCCATATGTTGATAGCACCCATATCTAAACGTGAAGAACTTCAGGAGTTTAGCTGCTCTTCTTAGCTTGAACACTTCAGCAATCGCTGATCATTGTGAAGATGTATCTGAATTCGTATAATGCAAGGTCCACCAATAACAAGCCATTTTACACTTGAAAGCTTGCATGCTTTTTTACTGATGTGAAAGACGTTTTATTTCATATGTCCAGTTTTTAAACAAGTTAATCACCCACCCACCCCTTTTTCAACACTGCAGGTTTAAAATATAGATTTAGAAAGGCTACATTTGGCGTTAAAAAGAGAGAGAGAAAAGGAAAAATCAATTAATCAGTCGAGGGAATCTGAAAAGAGCTATATATATATATACACATATGAAGACAATGAAAGGAAGTGACATCATGCACTCTGCTTTGAGATAGACGTTCAGGATCAAAGCCAAGCCTGCATTAACAGCGATTCCTTACACAACATCCTTTAACACCCAGTCGAACACTTACATCCCAGCCTCTGCACCTTCATCCTCTCACCTGTAACATACCAAAACCTGCCAAGCACCTCGCCCCAAAACCCTTCAAAATTAACCCTTTCTGCACTTCTCAACACCAAAACACAACATTTATCGTACTCCGAAATCAATTTTCATACAAAAATACATGAACCTATTTGACTTAGTGGTTAAATGACACCGTAACTTTAATCGGCTGATGATTTGGGCCAGAAAAGAGACATCAAGTTTAAAAAAAAATAAAAAAATAAATCACATTTGTCACAAAATACCATATTTTGAATGTTCACAGTGTTATTAAGACGATATATATGTAAACAAACACCGGTTTGTATTCTCACAGATCTCTAAATGACAGTAATACACTTTTGTGAGTAAATGTTGTCTATCGTTCCCTTAAAATCTGATTGCAGCATGAATTGAGTGATTAATGTGAGATGCACAGATATCAGCACATGCAACTATATCTATACATATATACACTGTCAATATGAGCTCCTCTTATCACGGGTCAGTGTCACTGACAAGTGGTTTACCCATTAAACCTGACGTAACAGTTTAAAACCAAACCAAGAAGATAAAAAAAATAAAAATAAAATAAAATTCACATTAAATGAAAACTAGTCTCAACATTTAGTATGTTAAAACAGCGCAGGATATAAAAGAAATAAATAATTAAAATAAACTCTCTCCGCTGGTCGTCTAGACGAGTGAAGTCTTCTCTTCCGGGCTGAATCCACGATACAGACAAACACAGGAGAAGAAGCAGAGATGCACGCATTCAGACTCCTTCAACTGCATTTAGAAAGACATTATAGTTATATTTAACACTAATTCATGCTTAAAAAAAAACAAAAAAAAAAACACTAGTAAATATCACACTTCAAAACAAATCAAACTAAACAAAACCAAAGCAAAAATAAAGAAACATTTTTTTTTTTGTTAAAAGCAAAGCAAAAAAAAAACCAAAAAAACATTTAGGGCCCTATTTTAACGATCTGAAACGCAAGTGTCAAAGCGCGAAGCGCAAGTAACTTTGTGGGCGGGTCTCGGCGCTGTTGCTATCTTCCCGGCGGGATAAATGGCTCTTGCGCCCGGCGCAAATCTAAAATGGGTTGGTCTGAAGTAGCTTCATTATTCATAGGTGTGGTTTGGGCGTAACGTGAAATAAACCAATCAGAGCGTCATCCAACATTCCCTTTAAAAGCAGGTGCGCAAGTTCCATTATGGATTGCTATTATTATGGCGTATTTACCAGGCGCACGCCAGGAGCGGTTCACAGCCGAGGAGACTGATGTTCTTGTACTACAATTAGCCTGAATGATTTGTAAGCAAGATTTCACAATGATTTCCGTCATCTCATGTGTTAATATTTTTTTAGTGTAACAATTTATGATTTGCAAAAATAACTGTTGCATCTGTGTAGATTACATGAGCAAAGTGTATGCGCGTTGTGCACGCTATACATTATGGTCAAGCTTGCGCCCTTAAAATAGCATAATGAACAACGCGCAACGCGCCACTGACTTTAGACTAGGTTTTTTCTGGTCAGTGGCGCAATTGTTTAATGGAACAGCAAAATAGCACCAGGGATTGTTTGCGCCGGAACACGCCTCCTTTTTTGCGCGGAACCGCCCAGGGAGCGCAAGTTCATTCACTAGTTTAGCGACGTGCTTCTGTGGAGGGAAAAGCGCGCTTCGCGCGGGTGCAAAATAGGAATGACACATGCGTCAGTGTACAAAGTCAATTGCGCTGGGTGCAAGATAGGGCCCTTAAACTACAAACACAAAAAAAACACACACACACACAAAGAAAACAAAAATATATGAAATCCTAACAAAAAAACACCATACAAAAGAAAGCACAGCCAAACAAATCAAATAAAAACAAGCAAAAAAACAAACAAATGAAATAAAATAAAACCACACAACGAAAAAAAAAAAACCTAAGCAAAATTAGTAAAAATAAAAGCAAACAAAACAATAAAAGCAAAAAATTTTAAAAACAAATTCAAAGCAAAATACATTAAAACACCACACAAAAGCAAAGCAAGACAAAACAAAGTAAAAGAGAAGAGAAGAGTGTAGACGAAAGCAGCTAAATGACCCCCCGAGCAGCTGAAGTCATGCAGTGTGGTGAGGAGAGTGCTGCTGACCTGATGTTGTTCAGCTGGACGGATCACGGCTGATGTTCTCCTTCCCCGGAGGAGACACGTGTCGCCCCCTCCTGTCTGCGCCGGGCTGACTCCCCAAAACCCTCTTCTGCATTCAAGCACAGCAACACTCAGTCTACACCAGCACTTGTTCAAACACTCGCTTCTGTTTTAATAACCTTGAGAGAACCTTCCCAGAACGTTCCCTGCAGTCCTCAAACTGACGGAGGGGGTACACCAACAAAACACTGAGCTTGGGCATTCATTTAACACCTCCCAGCAAACGCAGCTTCTAGTATTAAAACAGGACAATGGGATGCTGCAAACATTTACTGAATAAATAGTGTTAATTATTCTATCTTCAACAGTAAATATTGTTATTTCAGAGATCTCACATGTCTAACTGAAGACAACATGATATTAACTGCTTGAAGCGCTTGTGTGCTGACCAAAAGACTGAACATCGTCGTTAATTCAGTGATAAGTAAATGTGACGTTATCCTAGTTAAAGTCAAATAAATGTTATTAATTTTTAATGTCTGTAAAAATAACATTTTTAAAACCAGACATTTTGTTGAAGTCACTGTTTTTTGGTGCTTAAGAAACATAATATCTGGGTTATTATATGGTACCTGGCAGTTATAATAAAGAAAGGAACATTTAAAAGAGAACATTCCGAGAACCTACCGCGAATATTCTATTAATGTTAAGAAACCTTTCCTGGTATACCACAAGGGAACGTTCTGAGAACCTATCGCGAACATTCTATTAATGTTAAGAAACCTTTCCTGGTATACCACAAGGGAACGTTCTGAGAACCTATCGCGAACATTCTATTAATGTTAAGAAACCTTTCCTGGTATACCACAAGGGAACGTTCTGAGAACCTATCGCGAACATTCTATTAATGTTAAGAAACCTTTCCTGGTATACCACAAGGGAACGTTCTGAGAACCTATCGCGAACATTCTATTAATGTTAAGAAACCTTTCCTGGTATACCACAAGGGAACGTTCTGAGAACCTATCGCGAACATTCTATTAATGTTAAGAAACCTTTCCTGGCATACCACAAGGGAACGTTCTGAGAACCTATCGCGAACATTCTATTAATGTTAAGAAACCTTTCCTGGTATACCACAAGGGAACGTTCTGAGAACCTATCGCGAACATTCTATTAATGTTAAGAAACCTTTCCTGGTATACCACAAGGGAACGTTCTGAGAACCTATCGCGAACATTCTATTAATGTTAAGAAACCTTTCCTGGCATACCACAAGGGAACGTTCTGAGAACCTATCGCGAACATTCTATTAATGTTAAGAAACCTTTCCTGGTATACCACAAGGGAACGTTCTAAGAACCTATCGCGAACATTCTATTAATGTTAAGAAACCTTTCCTGGCATACCACAAGGGAACGTTCTGAGAACCTATCGCGAACATTCTATTAATGTTAAGGAACCTTTCCTGGTATACCACAAGGGAACGTTCTGAGAACCTATCGCGAACATTCTATTAATGTTAAGAAACCTTTCCTGGCATACCACAAGGGAACGTTCTAAGAACCTATCGCGAACATTCTATTAATGTTAAGAAACCTTTCCTGGCATACCACAAGGGAACGTTCTGAGAACCTATCGCGAACATTCTATTAATGTTAAGGAACCTTTCCTGGTATACCACAAGGGAACGTTCTGGGAACCTTGAAGTTGTGAGCTGGGTGAACTGTTACAGGGTATGTGTGCCAGCAGACTGAAAGCACACACAGCTGAGCGATGTCTTTAATAGCATCTCTGAATGTCACAGTCGTGGATGTGGTTTGATTAAAGCAGAGACTTTGAGATCTGACCTTGATGAGACCTCCGAAGGAGCGAGAGCGCGCGTGTTTTTTACTGCTCGGAGTCGTGTTCTCGCTCACAGGAGTGCCGGGACTCGACTGCTTGCCGAGCTAAAACCATCAACAAACATAACATTTACTACAAAAATCAGATCACAATAACAGAATGAAAGTGTGTTTTTTTTGTTTTTTTTTTCGAATCACAAAATTAAAAGCAAAAACACACACTAATACAATTTTTTTAAAAGAGATCTGCTGCCTTTAGTATCATATTATTAGGTTAACAATGCATATTGCAATAGACTCAACAGCAAGTTATGAATAATTACAGCTTAGATAGCATGTAGTGTATTATTGTAATGTCATAATACTACTAGTACTTATTTATTTTTATGTATATAAGTTGGGTTTAAAAAACAATGCAATTATTGTAAAAATATATGGCAACAACAAAAAGCCAACTAAAGGGGTCTGTTGTCATAATATTAATAACAATAACAATAGTACGCACAATTTATTTTGTTGGGTAAAAAAAAGAAATATTGTAAAAATGTCATAAGTTAATATAATTAGAAAAGTTATGATTATAATAATACTTATCACAGCAGTGTCATTAATAGTAAGACGAGGCATGATTGTTTTCGAATTTTTGTTTTCAGTAATGAAAAAAATAATTATAGGGAAAATTAATGCCAACAAATAAAAAAAATATATATATATATAATAATACTAACATTATAAAATAAAATAATGATAATAATAAATTTAAATAAACAAACAATAGTGAAAATGTAAGAAAACAAGGTCAAGGGTCTGCTTGACCTTGTGTGACGCAGTGAGCTCTCTCTCTCTCACCTGTCGGATGAGTTTTTTCTTCTTGGCAGAGTTGGGCATGTGATCGGTGACGTGTCGACAGAGCTCTCGGAGCGCCTCTTCTGTGTGCTGGTCCGGGTCCAAGCCCACCGGTGCTCCGCTCCTCTTACACACAGACACGAACGGAGATCCGCTGGCCGACAGCAGCTCCAGATCATCCTGACAGCACACACAAGAGCATCAGCTCGCTCAAGAACAAGTCAGGCAGTGAAGACAGAGCACCAGCACCACTCACCTTGGAGTGAATCACTCTGCTGTTTGCAAACTGAAGTCTGGCATGTTCCCTCAGATACGCCGGCGCCTTCACAAAAGACAAAACAGATCGACTTGTGATGCTGCTGCAAACTAAAACTATTACAAATCACTTTTGTTACCGGAAATAATTCAGAATATAAATATTTGATGGACAAATAAAAATTAAACCTGAAATGAAGATGGAAATTAGAAATGTTTCCTTGGAAAATAACTGAAATATGTTTAAGTTGAAGTACAAAAACTACTCAAATAAGCTAAATACAAATAAAACAACTTATAAAAATGACAAAAGCACATACCAAAATTACTCAAACTAAAGCTGAAATAAAAATTAAGTTAAACAGATTTGTTTACTTATAATTTTACAAAAAGCAAAATTAGAAATGTGGAAAGTAACTGAAATAAATGAACAAATAATACTGAAGCTGAAGTACTAAAATTACTAAACATAAAGCTGGAATATAACTAAGTTAAACACAAATATTAGAAAAATGACAAAAGCATAAAATTTTAAATTGTTTTCTTGTGAAGTAATTAAAGAAAAAGGTAATAAAATTATTAAAACTAAAGCTGAAATAAACATAAATTAAAGCTATTGGCAACTATGTGATTTTTTTTATTGAATTACTAAAATGACTGAAATTAAATAAAAAAAAAAAAAAAACTAAAAAATGTCTTATATTTTCGAATATTATATATATATATATATATATATATATATATATATATATATATATATATATATATATATATATATATATATATATAGAAAGGTAGAGAGACCTAAATTAAAATGAAACCTGAAAATATAGAAATTAAGGCTAATTCAAAATATTAATAAAATGCTTATATATAATACTAAAAGAACGCAGTGATATGTTACTATGTTATTTTCCATCCTATCAGTTATGTAAAAATAAATAAATGGAAAATGTAAAAAATAAAAAAAAAAGCGCTGCATTTGAAGAAGGTGTGGTGTGAAAAGTACCCGAAAGATCTTCTGTGAGTGTTTGATGAGAAACGCCATGCCACTGTTCAGTTTCTTCAGGTTCTCCTGAAGGTCACTGGCATTCATCTGAAGACAGCAGCACATTACATAACAAATGATGCCTCAGTGGTGGAAACAGGCTTCCATATAAATCAGAAAACAGCACATTTCAGCTATTTAATTTATACAATGGTGAAAGAAAATTGTAACATACATGGGGAAAAATAAAAAAATCGATTTCGGTATTCGGCCTTTGGCCCGGTTTAATTTTGTTTGTTAATTTTGTTTAGCTTAATGATATAAATAACTAAAATGTAAATAGAATTCATTAAAAGCAAAACAAAGACAAAAATGCATGGAATTACTAAAACTTTAACTAAAATTACAATGAAAACCGAAAATCTAAAAACAAAACCTATTAGTAAAACCCATCCTCTTATCTGAAAAACACAAAGAGAACAGGTCTGATGACATATAAAGAAAGAAGCGTCGTACGTTCTTGGGCCAGATGACGTGCGGGGCGAACATGAGCGCCAGGTTGTGCGCAGACATCTTGTTCTTGTCCTGCTGTTTGGCGGTGTGGTAGAGCAGGTCCAGCAGCAGCTTCAGCAGGGCTCTGTTAGCGGTGGGAAGCAGCATCAGCAGCAGCTGCAGTGCCTCGATCTGACGCTCCTTATCCGGCAGACTCGTCTTGTTGCCTTGATCGTCAAACAGGCTCAGCTCTGCGCAGAAGGACAGCGATTACGAGCCATCGAGACGAGCAGTGTTCAAACCATTGACAAATATTGTCATCATTTTAAAAAATTAGATAACAAAAACAAAAACTGAATGACAAAAACTAAATTTTTTTCACCGACGAAAACGAGATACATATTTTCACAGACGAAAATGACATAAAAAATTGTTTGAATGACAAAAACTATGACACAAATCTAATGACATGTCAACTACATATTTTCACAGATGAAAACGATAACGAAACAAACAGTGCTAAATTTTTTTGATTAAATTAATTGATTTAAATTAACATTTTTTTGACCGACGAAAATTTTATAAAAAATAGTTTCGAATGACAAAAACTGTGATGCAAACCTAATGACATTTTTTCACCAACGAAAACGAGATGATAAAACAAATAGTTTCAAATGACAAAAACTGACGCAAATCTATTGACATTTCCGTCAACTACATTTTTCACAGACAAAAGGGAGAAACGATTTGGGAAGATTAGATGTGTACATATGAACTGTATCACAGTCTACTGATGTATCATGTGGGACATAAGCTAACATACACTTGCTGCATGTTCAAAAATTTTGATTTCTAGGACTAAGAGAAGAGCAGACATAGGAGTAAATTTAACGGTATATTGTATTCGGTTTTAAAGACAGTGCAGCCTAATTTAATTTCCATTTTCTGTGGTACTGATGGTAATCAAGCAACTAAAGACAGACAGAAAATCACTAACTGCTCTTGACAGTTAATAAGGATTAATCTAAATTGATGTAACTAAAAATGCCTGCTTGGAAGAATGTGGTGGACAAGATGTTTTAAAGAATCCATAATTAGCCTATTTGTATTTCATTAAAAAAGAAGACCATACTCTGGTTTCATTATGAGAAGTGGTTTCATTTAATTTTAACATAAAGGCATGTTGTGCGTCACAGCAGTTTCTACCATGATAAAACCTTACAATCAAACCTGATTTTGGTCATTTTAAAGAAATGCTTAATAAATGCATTACACTGTAAATAAACCTACTACTAATAACGAACTAACGTAGATTTAGTCGACTAAAACTAATCAGATGACTAAAATATGACTAAAACCTAATGGCCTTTTAGTCAGAACTAAGACTAAATGAAAGCTGAATGGTGAGGTGTGCGTGATCTGCCGGACCTGTGATCTTCAGGTGAGCGTGCAGGTGCCGCTGGGTCAGCAGGGGCTCGGGCAGCTCCCTCAGGAAGCTCTTGAGGAGCGTGGCCACATCGTTGGGATGGAAGTCCCCGGAGGAGAAGTCGATGTCTGCGCCGCTGTTGAGCTGCTCTCTCAGCGTCTGCTGTCTCAGGCTGTTCCCAGGGACCCGAAACAGACCCTCCACATGCAGATCTGCAGGACAGCGACCAGCTCTTCACTCTTTACTTAATTATTCATTTTTTGTGAATAATATATTATGTCCATATCCATTTAATTTGTCTTGTTGAATTTGTGTGCGTCTGTAACTCGTATGCGTGTTTTGGATTTGTGAAAACCCTGCAAATATCAAAACCTTCAATAAAAATAAATGAATAACTCACTTTTGCTGAGGTACACAATGAGTTGATATATCTGGGCTATTCCTTCCTCCGTGAGAGGCGTGCCGAACACCACACATTTGTCTGGAACACAAAACGCGTAAACCAGTTAAGAATTAACACATTTTTCAATAATAATTTGTTTTTAAAATAAATAAACAGAATTAAATTATAAAATACACCATGAAATATTGCAATAAATACATTTAGGAAATTGTAACTTGAAATATGTCTTTAAAATAACAAAGTTAAATATACTTTGAAGTAAAATGTAGCAGACAACATAAAACTAGTGTAATAAATAAATATATAGAAAGTATATTATGAAATGATATTCAAGAAAAAGGTCTATTTTTATACGTTAAGGCATATTTCACATCATTTTTACACCACTGGTGTAAAGTTAATTTTGTTTTTTTAAGTATGTCTCTTCTGCTTACCAAGGCTTATTGTATGTATTTTTTAAATACAGTAAAAATTATGAAATATTATTAATATTTAAAATAGCTGCTGTTCATGTGAGTTTATTATTCAAATGTAATTTATTTCTGAAATGTGCAGCTGTATTTTCAGCATCATTACTCCAGTCTCCAGAAATCAGAATAATACGCCGCTCAAGAAACATTTCTGATATTATTCTTATTATCAGTGTTCCTTAGGGATGTCAAATTTCGATTATTTCCATGATCGATCGTCGTTTAAATTAACGATCAATTAATCGATTAATCGTTAACCATAATACTGCAAAATGCGTCTATTGCAGGCACGCAGTCAGCGGTATAACAGGATGTGCAAAAGCCACACACACACACACAAAACGCTTTCTCACTTGAATTAAAGAGGTTTTAGTCTGAATAAAATGCTAGTAGCAGGATTATAAAATGAATAGATGCGATTATGATCATTTGATAAAATGAAGAGAGCGCGCCATACTTTTGAGGTCATTTTACTTTGTTGACAGTTTCCAATCCCGCACGGAGAACGCTGAACGCGCCTCTTTAAATGGTTTTGTGGTGCTCGTTGTTGTATTTTAAAGCACAATTGCAATGTTTTCAACTGACATTATTGTATAAAATTATCCGAAATGTGGAGCGCGTGTGACTGCGCTGCACATTAAGTGAACTACATCGGCGCTGCTGCACCAAAACACAGTTGCTCACATTAATTTGATCCTGCTGGATTCTGTCCTAGAAAATGTCAGATTTTTAAAAATCCGGCATACAGCGCATTAGATCGTGACAGTTCAAGCGCGGCTTTGGATAGATTTATTTGGAGGTTATTGCTCATGTCTCATTCGGCACAAATCGAAATGTTTCCATATTCGCAATGTATTTGAATGTTAAACTATTATTTATAATGTAAACTAGGCTTGTACTTAACACGCATTCGCATATAGACGGAAAAGATGATCCTCTTCATATGAGCAGAAACGTCCTTGGCATAACAGCAGAGTGGACCGGTATACTACGGTCTATTTAAACTGACCAGTGTAACCTTTTAATGTTTAGTTGACATTTTATTTTGATAATGAACAGACTGCGATGTAAGTTTGAATCGCTAGAATATACGTGTGCAGCAGGCTCCGGGGCGATCGAAACAGCTGAGACATTAAAAAAAATATATATTTTCCGCAAAAGTGTTTAATTTCATTTGTGCACACTCACAATAAAAACAGAAGATTTGTGCTCTTGTAAAATAAAGCAAACAAACAGAATGCGTTGTCATCCTTTTTTTTTTTTTTTTTTTGTGAACTTATGGAGCGCCCACACTTCTGTTTTAAATCCGTTAATCTTAATTAGCCTGATATATTATATATATATATATATAGTCGGATATATTTCGCATCATGGCCGCGGGAAGTGGGGGTGCTGGGGGTGCTGCAGCACCCCCTAGTGACGAGAGGGAGATAAAAAAAAAATGTAGGCCTATTAAAATATTTTGCACAATTTATAAATTCCTTATGAATATTTTAGAAAATGATTTTGACACACGCAGTCTATTACGTATATTTTGGATTTTAATTTCATATTTTGAGGCCTAATCAACACAGGTTCGGAAGATACGTTGTCAACGTCGGGCAGGCAGGTTTGGTCGCCGAGTAACGAGGTTTCCCGCTCGTTCCACGCAGAATACATCCATCTGTATATAATACATCGCACCTCGACATTTGGACACCTGTAACCAGGGCACCCCGCCTGCATGTAGCTCAGGTAAGAGCATTGTGCTGCCGCGCTTGTAACATTTATTTTTTTGGCAACAAGTGTGGGATCAGCTTTGACTAGTCAAGCAATTGTAAGTAGTATACTATAGTATTTTTGGAAGGTGGTGGGGATGGAGAGTATTATTTCGTTCGTGTGTTCTTTGCGTAAAGGTTGTGGAGAACTGTTAAATAACGTTTAAATAGTCGGCGATTATTTCCTTGTGGTTTGTGTAAAAAGGTTGGAGATGGAGACAGAAAGCTTTATACTGTGCGTGTGTTTTTTGCGTAATGGATGTGGAGAACTGGGCTGCGTTTCCCAAAAGCATCGTAAGCCTAAGTTGATCGTAAAAACGATCGTACGATTGATCTTAATATTACGGTCTGTTTCCCAAAAGCATCGTAGCTTAAGTAGCACTTGAAAATCTTCGTAGATCTACGAGTGCTCTGGAGTAATCGTACATCCCCAAGTGCATTGTAAGAAGACAGATTTATGAGGACACCTGCAGGACAACCGGCAGATTACACTTTTATCTAGATTTAACACACTGCAACGCCAGTAATATAATAATATTTTGATTGTACTTTATTGTACACTTTATTGTACTCGTTTATTGTTTACATGAATTTATAAATGAAATAAATAAAAAGGGGAAAACAAGATGAAAAAAAAACACATCTTTGTTTTTCTCTATCTCCTCTAAGAGGACATTAATTTCATCCTTTTGAAAGGTATCTTTTTTTTTTTTCAGCCATTTTGTCAGTGTCTCCGCCTGTATGTAGGTGCTTTATATAGACTTGATTGTATTGATTGGTAATCCAAAACAGATGACAATTATTAGGTTAAACGTTCAGAATACGATTCCATATAAGGTTACATTTTAGCACTTCGCGAATGGACAGCGACTCCTAAGTAGCACGTAGAGCGCGTTCTCGCGCGTTCATGTTAAGTGCATTTTTGGGAAACGCTCGTGGAATTGCTGCGAGCGTTCGTAAGTTTGCACGTAGAAAACGCTCTTAAGAGCTAAGATACATCGTTATCGGGAAACCCGGCCCTGTTCAATAAACAAATTGCTTAAATAGTCAGAGATTATTTCCTTGTGGTGTGCGTAAAAAGATTTTGGAGTTAATAGAGTTGCGTGTGACATAAACGTGCAGTGACTCAAGCCAGCTGACCAAATCGATTGCATTGTTTTAGCGTTATTGTGAAGTTTGATTAATATTATATTTTGTTGTAATATTATTTGTTGTATCTAAATAAGTTGCATGTATGTATAGGCTATCTGAAATTTTAATGAAAGTAATTATTTCGTTTTCTTTCGATTATTAAACTATTATTTCTGATTCTGCTTCTGCTTCAGATTAATAAGGCATTGCGCATATCTGAGAACTGATGTCTGTGTGTTTCAGACCCTGTGCACTGAAGTGTATATGACAATAAAGTAGTAAATCTCAATGTATTTATTTTTAAAATGTATTTTAAATAGGCCTATAGGCTCATAGGTTTTTTGTCAAAAAAAAAAAGAAATTCACAGCACCCCCTGTTCAAAATTACTTCCCGCGGCCCTGTTTCGCATAGCCTATTTAAAAAAAAAAAAAACATGAAAACAAATTGTTATTTTTATGTTGGGCCTATTACTTAGTAGGCTATAAATTTTCCTTAAAGCATCCCATTTTGTCCCAGGGCTTAGAACCTGTGCCCTAGGCAGGTCCATGCAGAAACTTGTGAACGATGCTCGGCGTCACCGTTTAGTGACAGCAGTGAATGCTCCAGGAATATGTCGGTCACAGCGCCTATTAATCGCTGTTTTGAATCCAGCAATTATTTATTTAGAAATTATAAGATCTGATTATGACAAGTGTGGTATAAAAGCTTTGTTTATTAGAGGAATAATAGGTTAACTGGAAAATGTTAGATTGCGACCATGCTTTTGGACCCTATAGTCTTCATTTACGCGGCTTTGTTCTGGTTTGCCGGTTGGTCACGAATTTCCACAAATTCAGTATATTTAGGCATTGTTTCTTTTCCTAAATCTTCATAGTCTAACCCTCTAATTTCCCAGGTTTATTTTATTATCTTTCGCTTTTAATAACTGTTTTCGCATCTCTTACTGTGGTAAACATGGGAAGGGAAATTAAAGATTTCATGAATTAAGAATTCGTTCGATTTATTAATTTGTTCCCTTATTTCACTTAAATCATGGGTTATTTAGGGAACAAAATTAATGAAACATGGACAATTGCCACATTAATAATTCGTAGGAATGAATTAACAAGTTGTAGGAATGAATAGACTACCTGTCCTGTCACTGTGTCCCGCAGCCCTGCAAAGCGCACGATATAAAACAGTTATCTGATGAAATGATTAGTAACTACATTTCTATTGCTTTTAATGTTGAATAACTTTTATGTTGTTTCTATTTTAATGTACTTTAAAGTTTAAATCACATTAAAAGCTGAATTTGTACATTGTGAATGAATGATGATGCTTTTATATATCGTCACCGTCACTCACAGCCGCTCGCACGTGTTGAGTGCGCATGAGCCGCACGCAGCCCAACATTGAATCGGTTAACCGACCATCGATAGCCTTAATCGATTGCATCTCTTATCGACAATTAATCGATCATCGATTAATCGTTGACATCCCTAGTAGGAACCCTAATATATTTTTATTTCATGATTCTTTCTTTGAAACAGTAATCTACTGAAATTTTTATTTTTATTAAACTGAACTGATTTATATTTACAACTGAATTCATTGTACATCAGTGCCTTCATTTCATTGGGAACCAAATACTGTTAGTCACACAAAGAAACCAATCAGGTCCTGACTTGTTTTGGCTCAGTTTTCACCCATTACTGTTGACCGCAATGAATCTAGAGCCGGCCAGTCGATGCCAAAACCCTACGGCAGGAAACAAACTCGAATAGCAATCGGCTAACTTCCCAAAACAGATGATGTAATTCTCCCACTGAAGGTTATTCAATGGTTTTTGTCAATAGCGTCTGAAATCTTCCCACAGAAGAATCACTGGTGTCTCCACAAGAAGGCATATCGACAACAGACTGGTTGTAAATCAGTAGGAAGCATGAGGAACAATTAATGCCAGAATACATAGTCAATGGAAAATGGCTACGGTTTAAACCAACAGCCGCCTGACCTTTGCGTTTGAGGAAGTTGAAGGAGCGGAAGAAGCCTCCGGCCGCAGTGCCATTGGGCGTCTTGGGCTCCTCGTCTAGTAACTGAGAGAATTCGGCCCCCGGGAGGTCGATGAGCCGCGTGATGTTACTCAGGACCAGCTCGGTGAAGGCCTCGGGCCGCTCATGACGCAGCTTCTCCACGAAGAAGTCAGGGTTGAAGATGATGGGCTGCCGTCCATCTCCACTGCCGCACGTTTCTGACTCCTGACTGATCACCACATTACACACCGTGCCCCTGCCGACACACACATATCATCACAACGTGATCATCACGCGTTTTTATTTCATTTTTATAAATAAGTGTCTTAACATATCCAATAATTCAAATAAACTAAGCCATGGTTAGTTTAGGTTTAAAATGTCATGTGGTGCGACTCAAAAACATAATCGTTAATAATCTAATTGAAAATATTTGGGGAAAATCCATGGACATCAAACTGAAACGTTACATTTACGTTTAGTCATTTAGTAGATGCTATTATCCAAAGTGACTTCAAAATCAAAATCAATAAAAAAATCGAAATCAATAAAAGCGCGATGATATACAAGTGTTATAACAAGTTATTTATTTATATATAGTTATTAATTATTTAAATGTGTGTTACAAAAAAACTAAAGCTATAGGAATAGTGAAATAGATTGTTTATTATGAACAAACAAACCAATTGTTTATTAAATCACATGCGTTAAAATTAGCTGATTTGGTTGATTTATATACAGCACAGGTAATGTACAAAGTTTATAATAATTAACTTCCAAATATGTATTCAGAGGCTGTTCAAAATAAGAGAAAATCTGAATAAACTAAGAAAAATGTATACGTTTAAAAAAGTAAGGGCAAGAACTAACGCTAGAAATAGATGTGTATATCTGTCAAATCTATGGAATAATTGTGATAAGGAATGTAAACGATGTAATACAGTTTGCAAATTTAAGAAAATGTATAAAAACATGGTGTTAAAAAATTATAATGACACATTATCAATGAATTATGTAGCATATTGAGGTAATAGATGGAAAGGGTGTTTCTGTAATTATGTATGTTTGTAATTAAGTGTGTATATTTTTGGAAATTTATTATGTAACTCTTGTTTATCTTGTATTGAATCTAGTGAAAAAGTGACGTACATCGGTTAAATATATATAAAGGGTAGGCTTAATAAGCAAGGCTTCTGCCTACAACTCTTTCGGAATTTATGTTTATTTTTGTGAAATGTTGTCTAGAAGGACCGAAATAAACAGAACTGAATTGAAAAAGAAAACAAATAATTTTTTTTCTTTTTTTTAAACAGAGCAAGCTAGACTTGTTTTTGCTTTTGTTAATTGTATAATAAATAAAAAGAAAATGAAAACTATGCAAAAGAATACAAAAAGATTAGAAAAGCTAGTGTTAATAAGAAAACAAGAAGTTAGTAAATCAGTTGAGCACAAGTCTAAAAGTCTAACATTAAATTTTACATTTACGTAAAACAGTATACATTTTTATACCGTATGATACGAATGTCATTTAACTTGGCACGAGAACTGTAAATTTACACATTTATTGTCATTTTAAAATTAAAAAACAAAAACAACAAGAACAATCCGATTACATACTAGATTAATTACAAGAATTATGATATTTTTGCATGCTCATTTAATATATTCAGCTCTCAACTTAATGCAATAGCCTAAACATTTCCCAGATAACAAGATTTCAATGTTTGTTTTCAGCGCAATACCACAAGGATTTGTCAGAGTTTACATCAATAAATCTACAATTAAATTATTCATGGAACACTGAAATATAAATAAATAATTTAAATTTATAATTTATTTATAAATAAATGCATTCAGAAATAGATATATAAAATGATATATACATTACATTTCTTATAACCTGGTATTTTTGTTTTAAAATGATTTTCCTTGTTATTTTAAAGGCCAAAAACAGTAAATGAACGTATAAATAGTCATTTTATCCAGTTTTATACCAATGTGAAATGTGTTAAGAGGCTTTCTGAATACAACTGTCATTGGTTTCACTCTTATTTTGATGGCACTGCAGTACAGATAATAACTCTGATATTTATCATGTTCTGAAAGATTCACACATTCACTTCACCAAAGATTGTACATTAATTTTCACCGGTTCTCTAAAGAAAACCAAGTATTACTATGGTACTGCGCGTTTATGGCCATTCAAAGCTACCACGGTGATTCTAGCTCACTGCATCCACCCAACAGCGTCTCTGCAGTTACTCAAAAGTGAAAATATTTGACTGTATTCTTATACTAAACGTGTTTGAATAACAGTTTAGTTTTTAAAATGAATAATCGTTACCTTCTGTCTCGATTATTTACATCGGTGTCTTTCTCCGCGGCCATCTTTCATCTTCAGTTTGAATCCGCCGCTGCCGAGGCGTTAACCGCTGCTTAATCATGATTGGACAGTGGAGGGAAAGGGGGAGGGGCTATGGAGCCATGCGGGTTTGCCGAGTCCTGATTGGTCTATTCAAATATTTCAGAGATACACAGATCTGGGAACAGCCGTGAAGACGTCCAGGTTGATTATATTGAAAAAGCGACCCTTTAAAGGTGTAATATTAATTTACATTTACATATCAGTATTTATTTTTGTTTAATTGTTGCTAAAGTGTTAACACTGAATGTTGTATATATTTAGAAAATAACCGTAATGGTAAAATACATATTCATATACTATGATCAACGTAAATTTGCTTTCTAAATGGATTTCAAGTCTACAGGTTGAATTGAAGTCAGGTGTGAAGTAAAAGCATTATGATTTTGCTTTTTTTGAAGATTTATAGAAAGGCAGTCAACACTTTTGTGCATAGCAATCTTGAATTTATTTGTTAACATAAAAAACAATAAATTAAAAAAATTAAAAGACAAAGACATGGAGAATCCACATGGAATATGAATAATCTACTCAAAATGGTATGGTATATACATACAAAATTAACTAAATAAATATACTACATGAACTGAAATCAACAAAAATGGAAATGGATAAATAAATATATAAATGTATTTATTAGGAAGAATGTAAAACATTATTAGTGCGAATCTACCAAGAACTATTCCACTTTTGCATAGTTCGTTACGTCAACTTCCGCCAATTCCATAATCTTTCCCATCAGTAATATTGATTGTAAATGGTTGTGCATATGCATATATTTTAAAGTATTGTGTTACAACATAATCTAAATGAATTACATCTGACATGAATAATGCTTGCAGATTGTAATTATAGGAATTTTACACATTCCTTTCTGTGGCAAACATAATAATGATATAAGGTGTTAGTGCACTTTTACTGTATAATTGACAAACAAATAAAAAAAAAACTGAAAGAATTTTTAAGAGCCTTTTTTGTTGGACTGGCTTAAAATATATCTTCACATTATATTAAACGAAGAAAAGCAATGCAAAGACAGTGGCATACAACAGCTGATCCTCAAACACATCAATCCATCCTCAGGGTGTAGAATAACATGGCATGCTCACTTTGCACCTGTTCAGGTGTTCACTGTCGCTCTTTTTTTTTGTAGGTGCAAGATGGAGGGAGTCATCAGGCAGACGCCACAACAGCTCAAACACTGTTGCTGTTCTCAAAAAATGTCCAAAGATCGTTGTGCAGAGCTAAATTACGTGATCCAACATCTGCATGGACTCCATGATGGCCTCATCCTGAACAAAACAATAACAACACAGAGGATGTTAAGGAACAGTAAATACAGAAATGGAAATCTGCTAAACATTTACCTATTTAATCGTGCAGATCCTCTGCAGTGAATGGGTGCCGTCAGTATGGGAGTCCAAACAGCTGATAAAAACATCATAGTGTTTGTTTAGAGCATGTTTTGGCTTGTAAACAGTTCATGATCTGTGCACATTTCTCTCCTGATCCTGACAGTATGACTTTTTCATTGGAGGAAACTTTATTATGAAAATGGACTTGTATTTTGGCCAGAAGCTACAGTTCCAAGTTAAGAACTTAGTGATGGATTATTTTCTTTCAAACATTTAGCTTTTCACTTCACAAGACGTCAACTGATGGACTGGAGTGCTGTTGGATTATTGTGATGTTTTTATCAGCTGTTTGGACTCTCATTCTGACGGCACCCATTCACATCCATTGATAAGCAAGTGATGCAATGCTACATTTCTCCAAATCTGATGAAGAGACAAACTCGTCCTAATGTTGCATGGACTGAGGGTGAACACGTTTTCAGCAATTTTTCATTTTTGGTTAAGTATTCCTTTTAATATCATTGCAGGTAATGTATACATTACTCCTAATTAATTTAACTTATATTTTAGAGTATTAATTTAGGACTCTGGATACACCAGTTTGTCTTTAGAAAGAGTAATCACACTCATATTAAAAAAATCATAATTAGTTTTCATGTCGTCCTTCTACCTTTTGACACGATTCCAGGAACTCCTCCATCGTGACGACACCATCATTGTTGCGATCCATTTTCTGAGTGCGAACAGATAAACAATCAATAAGTGAACAATCTGAGACCTACAGTAGAAACATGACAAGCTTTAGAAGTTTTAAGAGAAATAATAATTTGAATAAATATTAGTTTTGTTTTTCTTTTGCTTTACCAGGACTGCATTTAGTTGATCAAAAATACAATAAAAACAGTAATATTACGAAATATTTGTACGATTTTAAATAACTAAACAAACTTGTTGTAAACTGTAATTTATTCCTGTGATACAAATCTGTATTTTCAGCATCATTCCTCCATTCTCCAGTGTCACATGATCTTCAGAAATCATTGTGATATTCAGCTGAAACAGACAGAGACAGTAAAAAAGGCAGCTTTCCTGAAGATACCTGAAAGAAACTTTCCACATGTTCTCTCGATGCGCTGTCCTTCATACACGGATGCGTGTACTTCCCCATCATATCATAAATAGACTTCATAATATCATTCATCTCCTAAATCAGACAGAACAATTGAACAAATAATGGATTCACACAAATGACCAGTTTATGCCCCAGAATAAACCTTAAATACGCAGTTTAGTGTGTGATACTGTACCTCTTTAGTGATGCAGCCATCTTTATTAAGATCATACAAACTAAAGGCCCAGCCAAGTCTATCAGTGACGGTACCACGCAAGATGATTGACAGGCCAACCACAAAATCCTGAAGCCAGAGACCAGTAAGTGTACAGTGGTAATATGCAACATGATGATAACAACAAATCATCTATTGATTTGACTAAAATCTAAATAAATGACTTCATTGCTTATGTAGCACAATACATCGACTTTAAGATACACATTTGACATTCTATTGCATATTTCTATATGATTTAAATAAGAAAATGGTATATGTATTATATTTATTCATATAAAGTATATGAATAAACAGCAAACTGACCTCAAAGCTTACTGCTCCATTTTTGTGTCGGTCAAAAGCCTCAAACAGGAAATGTGCATATGCGCTAGAGTCTTAAAACAAATAAATAAAACAAATACAGAGGGCTTTATAAAGGCCTCTTTAAATTCAATTCATTAAAATGTTGGAACTTATTAACTGGTTTAATTAGCTTCATGAATTCACTCACCTCCATGAGGAAAAAAGTGAGAGTAGATTAACTTAAAAGTCTCTTCATTTACTAATCCAGAGGGACATTCCTAAAGCACATAGAAATAATTATAAACAAAAATATATTGAAAAATATTTCGTTATTTAATATATTTAATAACAATGACATGTTTTGTGAAAATAACTGTAAAAGGGACAGAGCCCATGCAACACACATGAAGAAAACTTCGTAAGTGTAACCTAGCAATGTCACGGAAAAACCCAATCCGATTACACGAGAAAACGTATTTTACGAGAAAACTAATATTAGACAAAATTGCAATTTCGTACAAATTCATACAGTGTGATTTGTTGGAAAACACATTATAGTGTGGACCTAAGCTGGTCGTACTAAAAAAAAATGAACATGAAAACATTGCGCAACTATGGAAAGAGAAAATTTGGAAAAAGCACATTTCCAAATTTGTGTTAGAGAAAGCTAATTTTTGTGAAGAGTGTGACAACAAACCCACAAACCATGCGTAATGTTTCTTAGTTCACGTGTGGAGAGACTAGCCAATCACAACAGAGGTGATTTACATTTAGAAGTCTTAAAGGTACAGTAATCCTTTTTTGCTTGGACAAAAAAAAGTTTAGGTAAGAAGCATAAACATACTTAAAAATTGTATATCAATATACAAACTTATTGTCTAATCCAGTGGTTCCCAACCTTTTTCAACTCGCGGCCCACACAACTAAACACATATGTTTGCGCGGCCCACTGCAAAAATTAACTGACCCCACTATTGTTGGGTTAATAACTTATTAATCAGAAGCCAGATTGTTAACTGTCTTTATTGAATGAACTGGCAATTAACAGAAAATAACTCGGGCTGGCACCGTTTGGCACAACTGATGTTGTTCTGTAGCATATGCAGCAAAAATATCTAAGATAAACTGGCGGTTTATTCTTAAACCAATCAGCGAGCTCGAATAGTGGAAGTATAGTTAAAGTTTAATATTTAATATTTAAAACAATTTAATATTTTTTTCTTAATTATATATATGAAATGATGTTATTAAGTTATGACTTAGACATTTTTACATATGAACAACATTATTATTTATTTTAATAGTGTATTGACAATAGTGTATTGACTCAGTGTGGTATGGGAACAGCTCCAGTCAAGACTGCAAAGCCCTGTAGAGAGTTGTGTGCTTAGCTGAGTGCAACTCAGGGTCTGCTCTCCCCTCTCTGCAGGACATCTACCTCAAACACTGCAAAAGCAGAGATGTTAAAAAATCATCAAGGACTCCATCCACCCCAGTAACCATCTTTTCACTTTGCTGCCAGCTGTTAAGCGCTTCTGTAGCCTGATGGCAAAAACAGAGAGACTAAGGAGGAGTTTCTTCCCCCAGGCCATCAGGCTCCTAAACCCAAAACCAGCCTCTTAACATCTTCATGTCTCCACTTAATATTAACTTAATCAGTAAGATATTCATAATTCACTGCCTCACAATGACTACAGTGTACTTTTCATGCACATTATTTTCCATCCTATATTTAATTCTACAGTATACATCTCTCTCTATTTTATTCTAATATTTTTATTGCTTAGTTTTATTTCATTCTTTCATAGCTATATTTATGTATATTTTCATCTGTGTTGTATTCTTTAATAATTGCACTGTCCGTGGAGTGGACCTGACTCATATTTCACTGCTGGTTATATATATGTTATATATATGCTCTATATAATTGTGTATGTGACAAATAAAACCTTGAATCTTGAATAGTAATTGGCGGCCCACTTCCCACAGCTTGAAAACCACTGGTCTAATCCTTTAAACCAGTAGGGAATTAATAAAGTCATTAAGGGAAAGGTTTCTTACACTTTTGAAACTTCTATAGAGGATTTGTAGCTCTGTTTTAGAGAATTTGGTCTGCTCCATCATTTTTTCCAGACTATCCGGCCTGTAGCACACAGTGGCAAGCTCAAAATCCTCTTCTATACTGTCTATATGACAGATGAAAAGAAACAAGTATTATACAAAAAATTGCAAACAATACAGAATGCATTTTAGAGATATGTCTACTTAGTTACAGACAAAGAACATGAGGAAAGGAAGGCAACAGTGGGTCACTTGCTTTGCCTGACGGTTGGTGTGGAGTCCACATGACAGCAGGGCAGAAGTTTGAGGAAGCGCTGCTTCATGTTCTTTCTGCTCTGGCCTGAGGGAGGGTTACCTGCAAACACAACAAACATTGGGAAACTGCTTAGCTATGCAAAAGTGCTTTGTAAATCATTTAAATTCTACTACAAAGACACACAACTGTTTGCAAAATGGCAGTCCGTCACAGTCGGTTGGCACAGTTTGCTGCTCTGGCTTTGAATCAGATCACTGAATTGGAAGAACCGAATTTCCCCCAATCATAAAATGAAAGAATATACTGTTCTCTGACCTTTTTGAGTTGAGTAGCGGACATGGCATTTGACATCAGTATGGAAAACCCATACAGTTGGAACAAATTGGCAAAAACGTTAAAGGCACGTTCACGTTAGAGCAATCTTTCGGGGGCAAAGTATTATGTGACTAATTAAGCAATGCTTGTTCACAGGTAAATTCCCAAATAAGCAGCTTTATAATAGAAAACTCGAATAATTGGTTGAAATCACTGCACTGCACACGATTGTGCGTGAGGAGTTGCTTTATTACAACAATCTTACATTTCATTAAGTTGTGTATCAAATTTTCACCTCACTAACAATCTCCAAGCGAAAAACACAATCAATTGCATTCCTGAATTAATCGATTGAGTAAATTATTGAATGAATTGCTCGTAAAGCCAGTCACATTTCTTGTCCCTGATCAGCATTTTGAACGAATCATTTGAATGAATGAACCATGACTGAACAAACATAACGACTTTATTCAACAATTCGTCTCCTCCACGTCACACTCTCGCGCCATGTTGGAGAGTATCACATACGCAAACAACGAATGCTGTTCTTATGCATATATATATTGTATTGTTTGAACAAAGTCATTATTTTTGTTTTCTTTGCGTACAAAAATATTCTTGTAGCTTCAGAAAATTACGGTTGAACCACTGAGGTCACATGGACTGCTTTACCCATGTCCTTGCTATGTTTCTGTGCACTGATCGTGGTAATATCCTTGCTGTTTATGGGAGGGTCAGAGAGCTCTTGGACTTTATCAAAAATATCTTAATTTGTGTTCTGAAGAGGTTTTGCGGTTTTGAAGCGACTTGAGGGCGAGTAATTAACTACATAATTTACATTTTTGGGTGAACTATCCCTTTAATGCCAATGAGTCATAAATAAAACATCAAAGTAGAAGTCAGAGACAAAAACAAAATGACAGAACTGATATTCAGAACACACCTTAAACCCGTTTCATTAAGTGTGTTTATGACTGAGCTTTATTTGCATAGCTATCATCAGCCGACTTCACGAGACTTCATTTTGGTGAATTACTTCAAACACCTGTTCCTCCAGAGCTTATTTATACTGGCATGGAAAAACAAACAAAAGCAACACTACGTTAAATGCACAGCGCATGTGCACAGGTGCATACAGCCCTTAGAAAATACTGGTGCACATCTGCTGCAGCACACACAGCCCCACGTACAACATACAGCAACACGTGGAACGAACTGCCAAAGTATTATTTATGTGCAACCATATGCACACTATCCCAGTAAACTTGGTTACATGTTAAAACATTTTCACAACATTCCCCATTTACTGTAGTATGCATAAAATATGTCTAATTGACAGCTAAATATCTATGTCTAAAATGTAATCTACACACGTTTAGAAAGCCATGTTTTAGCATATCTGCTTTCATTCAGTCCTTAACTCCAGAACACATTTTGGTATGAAGGCAGATCATGATCTATCAGTTAAAATGTTCACACAGGAATATAGTGAAAGAGACCTGAATTTTATTATTTTTGCAGTCCCATTTGGTGACACTAGAGGCACCAAAATGACACTTTTTCTGCTTTAAATACCAGCTTCTCTCACAATTTAGGAATAATTCAGGCTCATTCATCCAGGCAGGTCAGGTGTTTTTCAATAGTAATCGATTTTAAAATCCCTCAGATTGTCAACTGGATGAAAAGTTGGAAAGACATTTGTTTTTTTTTTTTGTTCTTCAGTCTCTCCTTTGGAGCTACTGAGAGTTATTGACAGACATAAAGGAGCGCATGAAGGGCGAAACCAAGATGGAGGCAACAACAAAACTGGCTAGCTGATCTGAATCCTTAACAAGGGCAAGGGGATTATTAAGATCCTGAAAAAGATAATAATAAAAAATAAAAGAATTCAGAAACAGAGCTACAGCTCAACCAGGTGACCATCTATATTATGGACCACCATGGTACTTTTTGTGATGTCTTCATTAGCATCCATTACGTCATTATGTTTTATAATGTAAACTAGCCTGACCTAAAGCAACAGTACAGCTGTGACACTGACAAAGAGGAAGCTTGACTATAAAATGAAACTTCATCAATTATTTAAGCAATGCTATAAAGCGCTTGTTATGACAAGATGTGAGATATGTCTACCATGAAACGGGTGAAAGAGTCAAGTGATTTGTTCAGACCTATTTAGTTCACTTGTTGGGGAATTATTACTTGGTAGACTGGTATACATTTAGTAAATTGGTTGAACTGGAAAATCTAAATATAATCTAGGTTTGTTTGTTTAGCATTATGCAGATTGCACAGAAAATTAGCTAACGTTAGTTAAAAATATGTTAGTCGGCTAAATAACGTGATTATATAGTTTACTAAGTAAGCTGTCTTAGTAAGGCAGACTTCATAGCAAAGCAATTGAAATATGAACTTATAGGCTACAATCTGTGTTGGTATTTTTGTCAAGGTCAGAAATTTGTTTTAGCGGTATTAGTCATATTATTGATTGCAGTATGATTGTCTCAATAACCGAGGTCATAAAAACTGCAGACATAATAATTATATAGCAAAATGCTTTACTGAGGTAGAGTTTAACATGTTTTGTATAGCCTAGCTTTTAATTTCTGTAAAAAAAAAAAAAAAAATGTGAAAATTTAGCGCAATGAAAGCACACCAATTTAAACCATTTATGTACAGAAGTCACAGTCAATACCAAATAAAAAAGAAGAAGATATGTGTGAATAAACAATCCATTCCGAAGATATTACATCAATCCAAATGATGGCAGGTGTTAAACCTCGAGAAGCTTACATTACATGTACGTTTCATGATTAGAGAAGCGATAGTTAGCCGCTTAATAGCCTAAATATGCGGACATAATTGTTACATGGTAAAATATGCGCGATAATTTTGATAAGTGAAAACCTACAATAAACAAGTAAGTGTCTGTCAGCAACAGTTTATAAAGATTATACAGTAGTCTGTAATCTACGAGCAGTCAACTTTATCTCGAGAGCATTAAAAACATGTAACACTTGAATAAATTGCGCGATGTCGCGGTAATGACTGATCCGTGTGTCGTTTTAAGTGCACTTACCTGTCAGCAAGTCATTGGATCCGTCACATTCCCCAGAAGTATTCAAACTCTCGTCTCTAGATTTCACCCGCATTTTGCCTTCGCGAAAAATACAGTCAGAGAAAAATACCTTTAATCCCTTGAGAGTGAGAAATGATATTGAATTATCTGTCTGCCAGCAAATGTAAGTGCAAGGCTTTTTAGAGAGTGAATAATGTTATTATATTTCCATTAGAAGTTCCCGTCGGTCGGGCGTATATTCGCTCCAGTATCCGGTTTATTCATGTGGACTGTTTTGACTGTACTATCAAAGTCAGTCCTTCTCTGTTATTATCAAACAGTCTCCGCACCGCCTTGCTGCCATCTGCTCTGCCCTGCTGCAAAATACATGAACTAACTGCTCGGGGAAGCAGGACTTCGTGTCTCCAAGACTGAGTCACAGCGCGTTTGGGCATCATCACTGGCACGCTCCAAATCACTACAAACTTCAAGTCAATTTGAGGCCCATTACAACCTCAGTAGTAGCTTTTTTAAACACATTCCAAAGCATTTTTTGGATCTTAACAAAAAGAAAAATCCAAATCAATAACTTTGTATTCCGAACATTTTAAGTATTCCAATTCAAAAACATTTCTGTTCATACCAACAAATTCCAAATCATTTTAGGCAGGTTACAATAATACATTTTGGTGCATTATAAATCCAAAATATTTTTAATGTGTTAATAATCAAAATAGTGTTAAATTCTGAATAAAAAAATACTATTAAAAGCATTTCTGCATATTCCAAGTTAAAGGCTTTTTACATATCCCGATCAAAAGCATTTTTTGCAATTTGAATATAAACATTCCAAAACAAAAGTATCTTTACATATTTCAAATTAAGTTATTTTTCCCGCCCAACATTCCAAATCAAAAGCATTTTTTAACACGTTTTGAATCAAGAGCACATTTACATATTCCAAACACATTCAGAATCAAAGGCATTTTCACAAATTCTGAATCAAATGCATTCCGTATTAAAAGCATTTTTACATATTCCAAATCAAAAGCCATTTTTACACATTCCGAATCAAGAGCATATTTACACAGTCCAATTAAAGGACATTTTATACACAGTTCAAACCAAAAGCATTTTGAAACATTCCAAATCAAAAGCATTTCTAAATATTTCAAATCAAAGGCATTTTTACACATTCTGAATAAAAATATTGTTTAAATATTTTTTTCTGTAAACAGATTCTGAATCAAAAGTATTTTTACACATTCATAAAAGCATTTTTGGCCCCATTTTAATCCACCAAATTGCCAAAATGTAAAACAATTATGGGAGATGCCTTTTTTTTCTCATTGCTTGCTCAATCTCCCAAAAATAACTTTTCTCTTCAAATGAGTCTTCCAAATGCCTAAATAATGTGAATAAATCATTCATTTCCTGTGGTTGAAAATTTTGCACATATTTAATATTTTATAGACCAGAGCCACTAGTGCAAGGATGAAAGACTTATATTTAGTTTTTGTCTTGAACTATTTTTAAACCACACTTCTCCAAAAAAAGAATTCTCTTCTACGGAAAGCTGTGTTAATGACACAATACTGTAAGGATGTATATATAACTGTTAGGATGACTGTACGAATCTGTAAGCATCTGCTGATATAACATTAGGTTTATATTTATCCGTCTGAAAACAGGAGACCAAAGGAAAGGACATGAGCTGACAGACCTGCTTTTAGATGCTCTAATAATAAAACAGAAGTCAATCCATCTTTTCATGTGCAATAATGTTCAACACTTTGTAGAGCCCGCATTTTGTAACAAAAAAGGTGTTGATTTTAAGTCCTGCCACACTGTGATCAAACTCAGACTGAGCGTTATTTTAGATACTTTTCATGGACATAACGCTAGATTGTGCCAAGGATTTAAAAAAGTCAATTTAAAGGTATCAGACGTGAATTTCAGTCGAGGTTTGGCAGTTCATACATGATTTAAAGTGGTAATATGATGCTATTAAGATGTTCCTTTCTCTTTGGAGTTTTACGAGCTCTTGGTGAATAAAGAAGATCTGTAAAGTTGCAAAGACTAAAGTCTCAAACCCAAAGAGATATTCTTTATCAAAGTTAAGAGTCAACCACGCCCTACTAAAACGTCTTGTTCAAACACACAACACATGTCTACATCACTGTGTGATAAGATTTGTCCATGTTGACTTCACAAGAGAGAGCATGAGCTTTACACTCGGGTAAAAAGACAGTATAAGTAAATATAATCAGTTATTATGTCTCCACTGAATGAAACGAATGCCTGGGTTGTAATGGGTTTTATTGGTTTTGTCCCATTGCGCAGGGTGATGGCATCACAGTATGTTAAGGGGCGTAACATTTCCTTCACACGCTTGAAGTATTCGGCCAATCACAACGCACTGGATAACTGGCCAATTAGAGCACACCTCGCTTTACAGAACGATGAGCTTTGTAAAAATGTACAATGTTTCAGAAAGGCAGGGCAGGCCGGAGGAGAAACAATAATGTACATTGTGTGGAAAATAATGTTTTTTGAACCTTATAAACACATTATACATATAATGTTCTTTTTCGCAACATTGTATGACCCCCTCAATGTTAATCTAACAATAAAAGAAAAGATTGCTGCCCTTGACTGAAATGCTTTTGTAGTTTTAATAATTTATTTATTCGTAATGAACAAACTGAAGTGATTTTTACATTTTATTATTTGTTTTTCTTACTTGAATGCTTTTGTTTTACATGTATAATATTTGCTGAATAGGTCTAAGTTATAGTTGAAGAAAGAACGAACTTAATGAAGGCTCAATGAAAGCAGAGACTGAAAATAAAGAGATTGAAGAGTGTACATGTGGTTGGGCAAGATATCGAAAAAGCTGTGATAAACGTTAAACGCTATAAGCCCAAAGGAATAAAACAAATAAAAAAACTGCATGGTTTTTGAGCAGTTCAGCTTTATTTCTAAAGCACTTTTAACAATGGAGACGTATCTATATAAGCAGCTTTTCAGGAAATCCATCAAAACACAAACTCCTAGAGAAACCAGTCTCTTCAGACTGATACATGAAGTAATGAAGAGGAGAGTTTGTCATCAATATTTATAACATTTGCTCGTTTTGTAATTCCTTGGCGGAAACTGACTTCAATATGTTTCAATAGAATCCACGCCATTAATGTGAAGGCCTGATGTTAATTCATGGCCACTGTACAGTATATAGCTAGTATAACACTTTACAGTTAACGTGCGTTATGTAATCAAATTACTTTTTCAAGTAACTTGTAAAGTAATACATTACCTTTAAACTTATACTAAAATATCTGAATTACTTTTTCAAATAATAATTCCAATACTTTTGTCCATATAGTCACCACAACTTACATTTAAGCAGATAATGTTATCTTTATGCAGCATATGCCCTTCTGAAGGAGAAAGTAAAAGCTTTCTTTTATGGCCATAGGGAATAAATCCTCGGAAAGGAGTTTAACTTATTAACTGCTTCTTTTAGAAGTAAAGTCAAGGATAAAATGTTGAACTCGTTTTTGAGAAGACGACTCACTACCGAGATGCCGGAGCATTGGGTTTGACGGTTAACATTGAAGTCCGTAACACAAACCAAGACATCAGTCATATATGATGTACAAAATAAGATTTAATAAGGAAACAAACACCCATAAATAAGAATACTAAGGCAAAGGATGCCAAATACTCATTTAGGACCAAACCCAAGAAGAATTTGCAAAGAATTTCTATGCGTTTGTTTTATTCAGTTATCCTCCACGTGTTGGTTTAAACTGGACTAGATAGTAGTAGAACACTTTTGAATTCTATAATGTTCTGAATTCTGTAGAACTAGCTTTCAGTGGAGTGTCAAGTTAATACATTTGTTTCTTTACCCAGTGTTACACAACCCAACATACAGCTGTTTTTACACTTCAACTTCATATCTTTTCATGAAACCACACCGAAACATCTTGCGACACTGGGATATACTGAGAGTCATGAGAATTAAGAGACCGTCAGATTTGTTAAAAATGAATGTACTTATACTCGAGGGGTGAATCTCATGAAAACTGACATGAAACTTTAAAAGACTGAAAGAATAAGAAATTATATTTTGCTTAAAAATGAAGCCTATCGATCTATTAATATGACAAGAAAATTAAATTCTCTCCTCAAGTGCTCATTACCGTAATAAAGTATATCAATTCAAATCCAAAGTACGATTTAATCATGCATTATGGCGTCATGTGTTACACTGAAATTATGTTTTTAATAAAAAAAAGGACAGGATAATAATTTTTACTCTATTATGGTATGATATTTTTACACATTCTGAAAAGAATTATTGAGGAAATGTGCTGAAATGTCATTAAAATGAAACCTGTTTTAAGAATAGAATTTTACAACCAAATTATCATTATAAAAATGTATATCATATTCAAAAATACATAATGGTATGTAAACGCGTGACAGAAAAAAATGACAGAAAATGTAGTATTACTGTATCCCAGTAATGAGAATGAGAATGCAGCACATTGTAATGAGAGGACAATTTGCTAATTTCACAAATTATCATTACCGTAATATATATAAAAATATTTAATATCGTAAATATGCATTATGGTAACACGTGTTAAAAAGTTTTTAATGAAAAAGAATGTAAAAATGATCATTAGAGTATCAAGGTAATGAGATTTCTGGTGCATTACGGTAATGAGAATCTTGTCTTTTTTTTGCATTACAATAATCAGAATTTGGAGAAAATGTGTTTGTCATGAAAATATGTCAGAATGCAAATCTTAATGGCTGGCTTCATTTTATTAATGCAAATTATAATTTTTCTTTCTTTCTTGACCCAGACATTCCTTTTCCAGGCTCATAAAAATAGGATATTTTGTTTACATTCACACTGAATGTAGAGAAGAACTGAAAATTGCTGGTTTTTCTGCGCAAGCACATTGACTTTCATCATTTTGGTACGAAGGCAATAAAGTATATGCAATAGATTTAAAAGAAACAGCACTGGACCACCAATAAAGAAAATAAAAATACAAATCAAAAACCAAAAATACCAGGTAGTCAGAATCGAAATTCACATTGTGCGAAGTTGGGCTGATTGCTTTGTTTATCCAATACGACTCTGTTCTGAGTGCGAGCAAACTCACACACACACACTGCATCAGTCATACAGCCTTGAAGATCAAATCCAGTTCTGTCCGGGGTAACGTGGAGAAGCCTCAGATGTGTCAGTATGAAGGTCAAAGGTCCCGTCGTCTCAGGATATGGAGGAGAACTCCTTCAGCAGGACGTCCTGACTCATGGTACTCAGAGACACGTTCTTCCTCACGTTCAGACTGATGGAGCGAACCTGCAAACACAAACCCAAGCATCTGTGCATCAAAACTAACTCGCTTCCTGACAGAGATGCGTGTGAAGCTGCTCGTAAATTCACTCCACATTAAAATTTAACGCAGCAGCGAGTTCCTCGGGGCAGAGGGACTGGGCTCAGAAATAGAAGAACTGGGCTCGTACGGAAATGTTTGACTTTACAATATAATAGACAGTATTTAGACTGTTGGATACGTGTTATAGATTTGCACATCATGTAAACGATATGTTTATTAAACCAGTAATTGAAATATATACAAGAAATATTTGTGCAAGGTTATAAAATTAAGATCTATATTCATTAATAAATTCTATAATAATGATGATTAAAAATAACAATAATAATAGTCTCACCAAATATTCCTCTGCATGAATAGGGCTCTATAAATTCAATTATTTAACAGCGAATACAGCATTTTTCTTTTCAAATTTTCTGGATGTTATTTAAATGGTTTAGTAACTTTTTAATTAGGACTTTTAATCAGTTGAATTCATAGAACCTTAATAACTTATTTATTACAATTATATGAAATGCCCTATGATTTATAATCATTGTTACTACTATTATTCATTATTAGTAGCTGCATTTTATAGAAAATCAGCTGTCTTATTTTTCAGCATTTTGTGTTTTATGATTTTTTTACAAATTTATCAAAATCAATGTTAATGAAATCAATAATTAAAAACAAAAAACTTTAAAAATCTTCCTTTTTTTTAAAAAAAAATCTTTTTTATTTTTTTTTTTATTTTTTTGCAAAAATTCTGTACAACAAAGATTTACACGTGGAATTAAAACCTGGATTAAAAAGTGTGCAATATTGTGAGATATTCCTTCTAAAAATAATGGTTTAATAAACTGTATTAATATTATAATCATAATTACTTTGAGAAGTATATTCTACTGTAAAAAACTAGCATATTTCTGTTATCGTTTTTGGTTCGCATTAAACTGAACTTTTATTTTCGACGGGCTCTAGAGATGAAGTTTCTCTGAAATCCACCAAATTCTATAATTTTTTGTGATTTCGTCCAACTTTTTGTCGTCTTCTGTGCCATTCAACCCATAGTTAAGGCAGCCAAATGAAGTAACTTGTGGAGCGAACTCTAAAGCTTACCAGCTCCTTGAAAAAGCCGGCCTCTCTGGGCTGTTCAGAGTAACGCTCAAACTGATCCAAACCGTCCTGTAGCTTCAGTGTTAGCGTGTCGTAGTTCGTACGCACCACCTCCAGCACCTACAGATCAGACAATGACATCAAACCCAGATACAATTACAAGAAATCTTCCAGGTTTAAGACAACAATGCACTGACAGAAACCCACGTACAGTGAAAGACTTTGGTTTATAACAATGGTCTTGAACTGAACTACAGGAACACATTTAAAAAGCCCGTGGAGTGATCACATGACTACTGATGATACAGATGTGAACCACCACAGCTGGCACAAGCTCTCTGTTGATCAGGATCAGTAGTAGTTTGCAAACTTCACATACATTTTTTGATATCTAACACATAATATTTGCTTACTTGTAGTTGGTCAAATACAGGAAATGGACCAAAAAACTGTTTGTCTCTGCATTAACACTTGTGGATTCATAATTTATATTTTAGAGTTTAAGTACTTTATAAAAACGTAATGATACATTTTTTAATAATAATGTTTTCTGTGATTTTCCCCTTATATTTCATGTGCATTTTTAGTGGATTATTGTTGTATATGTTTTATTAAATTTAATGGTATATTACTACATTTTAATATTTCATTAAAAAAATATATTTTATATATTTAAATAGTAATATTTAAATAGTATTATGTGTAATTTTACCTTAGACAAAATGTTTTGGTAGAGATTTCGTTTTAAACAGTTTAAAAATATATATATATTTTGTATATATATATATATATATATATATATATATATATATATATATATATATATATATATATATATATATATAAATTTATTTTGGTAGCAATTTCTGGTTGATTCTTTTGGTAGATCGTTCAAAAGAGGCTCCCAAGGTAGATTCTGAGAGAACTCAGGAAGGCTTAGGACACTCCTAGACCCCTTGCAAATTGCAATTGTCTCTCTTTGTAAGTGTGTAACAATGTAACACATGGTTTATTTTAACAATATGAAAGACAAATCCAAACAGTTCTCTGTGGCAATCACAGAAAGACATTGTTTCAAAACATTGTGCGCAGTAATTTTTAAAGCGGATGGGTCTGTCGTTTGACTGGGACACTCCAGGGCATGAGCCGGGCTGCTGGACACTTACACTAAACTAAGAGAGCCAGAGAGGCTGGACAGAGGTCTGTTAGAGGTCATGCGGGAGCATCTGGCCAAGCGAGATAAAAGAGAGCAGAGTTTGGGGCTGTGAGCGACAGCTGGCGTAACCATCTGTAAAACTGACCTCACTTCCAGCACACGCCATCATTACCCTACAGATCAAAGGCTAATTAAGCAACACCTGCCACCGTCCCAATCAGTTTTGCTAATTCAGATTCAAAACCAACTCTCTCATATGACAGAACGGAGTTAAAGTTGGGCGATAAGACTGTGAGGTGTTTATGCAAAAAGTATGGATGCATGTAGATGAATAATGAGCTAACTATAGCCGTCTTACTCCAAAGATGTCACTTTTTAATACCAGTTACCATTAAAATGTTTGGGGTCAGTAAGATAAAGTAAAGTCTTTTGCTTTTTTTGGTTAAAAATACTGTAAAAACAGTAATATTGCAAACTTTATTTGAATTTAAACAGTTTTCCATGTGGGTGAATTAATTAAAATGAATAAAAAGTTCAAAAGAACAGTTTTTTTAATGAAAATCTTACTCTTTTATAACATTGTAAATGTCTTTATTGTCAATTTAGTACATCCTTGCTGGATTTCTTAAAACCACAAATCTTACTTACACCAAACCTTTGTTTTAATAGATAAGAAAATTACATATAAATAATGCTATATTACAACGAGGCTCAAAGTTAATTCATTGAGATCTCATTAAAGCCTGTTTGAACTTAAGAGATGAAACGTTGCATGGCTGTGTAAAGCATTACCTGATCTTCTGAGAGCTGTGAGATGTGGTTCACAGCAGCGTATGACTCAATCTTAGGGTTGAAGTGGTTAATAATGGCTCTGGAAGTAAAGAAACAGGCAAAATGAGATATATTTTAAAGATGTGAGTTCCTGTGTGAGAATTAAAGGTAACGTTAGAGAGGATTTTCAAAGGTGTGGCTCTTCTAGATATTCTGCAGTAATGCTCTGCATTATGCATGCTGCAAAAAAAAAACAGCGCTCGACTTCTTTTGTGCGGCACAAACACATGGTGACATCTCTGAAAGCCCGGAGAATGCTTGCACATTAGCTCGGACTCTAAAATCAATAATTAATTCACCACCGTGCCCCTCGCACACCAACCAAAATAAAGACAAAAACAGCCGCTTTACTAAAGCTGTCCAGTGTAAGTCACAGACTTCAGCTAAAACCACTCAAACTAGGATTATGATCTTTCAAGGGCTCAGCCATGTTTAACATATAACTGGTGTGTAAATGAAAGTACGTTGTGTAAATAGACTGTGTATTTAGTACGAATTTTATCATAAATTTGTGCTTGTTTATACATTTAATGCTTTTTATAATCTAACACGCATACAAAAAACAAACAAACAAACCAAAGACACAAACAACATTAAAACTGCTCAGGTGTTATGAGAGCCCAGGTTGCTCTGATAGTGGCCTTCAGCTCTTCTGCATTCTTGGGTCTGACATATCACATCTTCCTCTTCACAATACACCACAGATTTTCAATGGGGTTAAGGTCAGCCGAGTTTGCCTTAAACCAGGTACTGTTGGAAAATGAAATCTGCATCTCCATAAAGTTGGTCAGCAGCAGGAAGCATGAAGTGCTCTAAACTTCCTGGTATATGGCTGTGTTGACCTTGTACCTCAGAAAACACAGTGGACCAACACCAGCAGATGACACAGCACCCCAAACCATCACGGACTGTGGAAACTTTACACTGGACCTCAAGCAACATGGATTGTGTGCCTCTCCTCTCTTCCTCCAGACTCTGGGACCCTGATTTCCAAAGGAAATGCTAAATTTACTTTCATCAGAGAACATAACTGTGGATCACTCAGCAGCAGTCCAGTCCTTTTAGTCTTTAGACGCTTCTGAAGCTGTTTGTTGTTCAAGAGTGGCTTGACACAAGGAAGGCGACAGCTGAAACCAATGTCTTGCATACGTCTGTGTGTAGTAGTTCTTGAAGCACTGACTCCAGCTGCAGTCCACTCTTTGTGAATCTCCCCCACATTTTTGAATGGGTTTTGTTTCACAATCCTCTCCAGGGTGCAGTTATCCCGATTGCTTCTACACATTTTTTCTACCAAATCTTTTTCTTCCCTTCGCCTCTCTATTAATGTGCTTGGACACAGAGCTCTGTGAACAGCCAGCCTCTTTTGCAATGACCTTTTGTGTCTTGCCCTCCTTGCAAAGAGTCAATGGTCGTCTTTTGGACAACGGTTGTCAGCAGTCTTCCCCATGATTGTGTAGCCTACAGAACTAGACTGAGAGACCATTTAAAGGCCTTTGCAGGTGTTTTGAGTTAATTATCTGATTAGAGTGTTACACCAGGTGTCTTCAATGTTGAACCTTTTCACTATATTCTAATTTTCTGAGATACTGAATTTGGGATTTTTCTTAGTTGTCAGTTATAATCATCAAAATTAAAAGAAATAAACATTTGAAATAAATCAGTCTGTGTGTAATGAATGAATATAATACACAAGTTTCACTTTTTGAATGGAATTAGTGAAATAAATCAACGTTTTGATGATATTCTAATTATATGGCCTGTATAAAAATAACAAAAACCTCAAACTAAAGAAAAGCGGAAAAAAATAAACAAAAACAAGACCAAAAAAAAAGAGCAAAAAAAATATAAAAAAAACTAAAACAAAAGCAAAGGGGAAAAAAGAAAATAAATCACATAATAAACAAACAATTAAAATCAAATAAATAAAAGAGTAAAATAAATAAAAGGTAAAGAAAAAGTGGAAAACTTTTTGTAACCAAATCTATGAAACAAAAAGTCATAGACATTACTGAATCAGCAACTATTATCATCTTCCACAATTTTTTACATTTAAATCAACAATTTCATATATATATATATATATATATATATATATATAAAATAATTTGCATGTAACCTGAATTACATTATATAAATCAACTATATATTTAACATTACGCTATGATTGATATTATATAATATACTTGTAATTTAAAGAGGGAGTGGTTTAACTCGTGTCATTGTTCACTGTGAAAGCGATCTGAATGAAGGTGAAAGTGTGCGCTCTGACCTGACGTTGACGAGAGCGTGCGTGACTTTACTAGCAGGCTCCTTCCACTGGCCAGCGTTGGTGGACACTCGCAGCACTGCGGCGTCAGGGAGAACAGGGCAGGGCTTTAGTCATGAGGGAGGGAAATAACACATGCACACAGCAGGACGGGGCTCGGAGACTCACCCATGCAGTAGAGGTTATCAAACACCTGATGCATGCGTATAATCTCGTAGTAGAGCTCGTCGTAACTGCTGGGGGTGGGCAGAAACGTGTCTCCATATGTGATGAACATGTTAAAGAGGTTCACCACCTAAAGCAGACAAACACATGTCAAGGAAGGTGAGAAATGCCCAATTTGTAGTTAAAAACATGACAAACTGCCGCTCGCAGCGAGTGTGATTTACCTGAAGAGCCAGCTGGAAGATATTGTGCTTGGACAGAAGGATGGTCTCATTAGACAGCAGGAACTTCAGAAGGTTAATGAGAGCTGGAAAACACAATCAGTACATACAGCCATCTGAAGCGGTCTGGAGAAACACACTGAACTAATCACTGTCTGGACCTGTGAGTCCAGAGCAGACTTACACAGGCACCGTCTGATGCATTATCAGGGGATGCAGGAGGATTTAAATACATTAAGAGAAAGAATCTTTATAAAGGATTTTATATTATATAAGAAAGTTATGTGAATTAAAAAAACAATACAAAACAGGAGAACAAAAAACAAACAAATCAAAGAAAAAAGCAAAGAAAAAATACAATTTTAATAAAAAAACAAACAAATCAAAAGCAAAGTGAACTGAGGAAAAAAAACAAAAGTGAATACAAATAATAATAAAAAACAGAAAAAAGATAAAATACAATAAAAAAACAAGAACAAATAAAAAAAACTAAAATAATGAATAAAATAAAAAAATAAAACAAAAAGGAAAAACAAGAGACCAAAAATAATACATGGGGAAAAATGAAATAAAAAATAAAAAAGAATAGAAAAAATAGTATTTTTTTTAAAAAAAGGTTTAAAAGAAAAAGCAAAAAATTTTACAAATAAAAACAAGAACAAAAAGCACATGCAAAATAAAAAATGAAAACAAAAGACTAAGAGAAAGGCAAAGGAAAACATGAGAAAATAAAAGAAAAATAAAATAATTAAAAGAATGTAAAAATAAAACATGCAAAGGAAAAAACAAAAAACAAGCAAGGAAAAAAGAATGAACAAAAACTAAAACAAAAGCAAAGGGAAAAAAATTATAAACAAAAGACATGGGGGGGGGGTGAAATAAAAAACAAAAGTAAATTAAATTAATTAAACAACAGAATAACAAAAATAATGTATATATAAAAAAATTAAGTGAATAAAAATAAATACACAAAATACAATAAACGAAAAGAAAAAAATGTTTTTTTTTTATAAAAAGAATAACAAGAATAATTCAAAAATATTTAAATAATGAATCAAAAGTGAAGAAATAAATAAATAACATTTAAACAATGTACTCCGTCGTTTAACAGACACAAAATGAGGACAACAGAAGCCATCAAAACCAACAAAAGAGCAACAATATTTAAGTTTAAAACTACATGTTACTATATTTATTTAACCTTTACTATATAAAAGACAAAAACAAACTAAAAGCAAAGAACCCCCTCGAGAACACACAGAGGGCATAGCTGCGTACGGCTCAGACACACAGTGTAAAGATGGTGAAGATGGTACCTGACCAGAGCTCTCTCCACGTGTAGTGCATCCTAACTCTGCACTTCTTCTGGTAGCAGATCAGTTTGTGAATGATCTGAACACAGCGTCTGAAACAAATGACTTGATTCAATCTCACCACATCCACATATCCACCGCAGTGTCTACAGCTGCAGATTAAAAGGAAACTCACACATAGAGATCCATAGGAAACTCCTTCATCATATGAGTGACAATGAACTCGACCATCAGATCTGCAAAGACAAACAACACTCACATAAACGCTCACAAAACGATGAAGACGTCACTCAATCTGATCCCAAAACTCACCCAGGACCGCACAAACTAAAGGCCGGGAGGGGTTGCTCTTATCCGCTGCTTTCTTTCGATGCCTCATGGGCTGAAATACAGAAGAGAAATGACTTCACTCAGCGATACAAGTTCAAACCACACTGGACTTTTATTGCATGGATGAAAGGTCCCTTTAAGACTGGCCAAGGTTGATTTTTAGTCAGAAGTGCACAAATGATCCTGCTTTCATGTGTCTAGATAACTGGATTTACTGCATCAGCAGGGAGGCTCTGGGACGTCCCATTTCGTAATGGATTGCCTGTAACATGGGGCCGGGCAGTTTGCTGCTTTATATGCCAGAAACATCGTCTTTATTTGGATCCTGCCATTTAAAAACAACTGAAACCTCGGCAGAGACTCTTACCATTCTGTGCAAGTTGACCCTGAAGTTCATGTTATCATCGTGGAGAAAGGCGTCAGCGTACTGGTCCTTTGAAACGGACAGCGAGAGGACAAACGGTCAAACAGTGAATGAACTCACAGGGAGAAAATATATATGATTACCCACAATGCATTACCTCGGCTATGCAGGTCAGAATGATGAGGCAAAGCCTGGCACTGTTGAGTCTGTGCTCATCTGAAAATACACAGAGGAAAACTACTGTAGAGATGTGCACAAAAAAACTGACTTAAAACAAAGATAAATAAATGCCCCCGTTCCAAATTCTAGTGAGCTCCCTACTTAGTCAGCATTTAAAGGCACTTTGGCATAGACACTTTTCCAACATGTAGATAAGGTAATGTCGCCTTGCCTTATTTTGTAAAAATTCAAAACTGCATGCATTCTTTGCAAAGAACACAATCCCATAATGCATTGCAGCAAGTGAAAAAAAAAATGGTGGACAAAGCATTAATTTAAAAAAAAAATTGACTATTTTGGCTTAAATGTGTATCCTTTTATGCTTATAAGAGTATAGTGTTATTAGCTTAGCGACATGCTAATAACAAACTTCAATGACAACAATAGCGAGTCGAGGTTCTGTTTGACTTTGGATGCTCACTAGGTTTTGGACAGCACAGAGGAGCGAAACAGTGATAGCTTGCCTTTGGTGTCCTGCATTACGATGGAGGAATATTTGAGGAAGGTTATAAGAAGATTACTCGTTTGCAAGTTTGGGTCCAGAGGAAGCTCAGGATTATTCATCACTGCAAAGAGAGAATGTTAGCATGGTGAATCACTTCTGACCCAATTTTGCGTACCTATCCTACACACTAAAAGTACATACTTCGTTTTGAGAAAGTCCACACTTTAGAGTATGTAGCATCTTGACAACACAGACCCCGTTTTTGTGTTGTTAGCATATTAGCATTTAGCTGAATTCATGTCCATCATCTAAGTTCATTACTTATGTGGGAGTGTCACATTAAGTTTTTTTGTTTAACTGAAAGATTCAACAGAGTTCCATCAATTCCACTATGCAAAAAATAAAAAAAATACTTTTTTTTTGGTACAGTTGTTGTTAAATTAGAACTGTATCAAAATGTTATAGGTATCATTAAATTAAAACAATTATCAAAATGTTATAGGTATCGTTAAATTAGAATGATAATTAAAACGTTAAAGTTATCGTTAAATTAGAACGATTATTAAAATTTTCCAGTTAACATTAAATTAGAACTATTATTTAAATGTTAAGGTTATCGTTAAATTAGAACGATTATCAAAATGTTATAGGTATTATTAAATTAGAATGATTATTAAAATGTTGAAGTTATCGTTAAATTAAAACGATTATTAAAATGTTGAAGCTATCATCAGATTAAAAAAGATTATCAAAATGTTATAGGTAATATTAAATTAGAATGATTATTAAAATGTTAAAGTTATCATTAAATTAGAACGATTATCCAAATGTTATAGGTATCATTAAATTAAAACAATTATCAAAATGTTATAGGCATCGTTAAATTAGAATGATAATTAAAACGTTAAAGTTATCGTTAAATTAGAACGATTAATAAAATGTTCCAGTTAACATTAAATTAGAAGAACTATTACTTAAATGTTAAGGTTATCATTAAATTAGAACGATTATCAAAATGTTATAGGTATTATTAAATTAGAACGATAATTAAAATATTAAAGTTATCGTTAAATTAGAAAGATTATTAAAATGTTATAGGTATTATTAAATTAGAACGATTATTAAAACGTTTAAGTTATCGTTAAATTAGAACGATTATTAAAATGTTACAATTAACTTTAAATTAGAACAATTATTAATACGTTATATGTATCATTAAATTACAACGATTATCAAAATGTTATAGGTATCATTAAATTAGAACGATTATTAAAATGTTATAGGTATCGTTAAATTAGAACGATTTTTAAAATGTTATAGGTATCATTAAATTAGAACGATTATTAAAATGTTAAAGTTATCGTTAAATAAGAACGATTATTAAAATGTTATAGGTATTATTAAATTAGAACGATAATTAAAATTTTACATTTATCGTTAAATTAAAAAGATTATCAAAATGTTATAGGTATTATTAAATTAGAAGGTTTAATAAAATGTTCCAGTTAACATTAAATTAGAAGAACTATTATTAAAATGTTAAAGTTATCGTTATATTAGAACGATTATCAAAATGTTATAGGTATTATTAAATTAGAATGATTATTAAAATGTTATAGGTATCATTAAATTAGAACGATTATCAAAATGTTATAGGTATCATTAAATTAGAACGATTATTAAAATGTTATAGGTATCATTAAATTAGAACGATTATCAAAATGTTATAGGTATCATTAAATTAGAACGATTATTAAAATGTTGAAGTTATCGTTAAATTAGAACGATTATTAAAATGTTATAGGTATTATTAAATTAGAACGATAATTAAAATTTTACATTTATCGTTAAATTAAAAAGATTATCAAAATGTTATAGGTATTATTAAATTAGAATGATTATTAAAATGTTTAAGTTATCGTTAAATTAGAACGATTATTAAAATGTTAAAGTTATCGTTAAATTTGAACAATTATTAAAATGTTGCTGTTTTTGTTAAATTGAAATGCTTATTAAAACTTTATAGTTACTTTTATATTACAATGAGAACATAATTACCATTACAGTTATAGTCCATTTTGTGGACAGGCTAATAGTATATTGCGAATGTTTCGCGTGTCAACCTGATTACAGATGATTGAGCTCTGCTGGCACTTTCAAGCAGGAAAACACGCCACATCCACCACGGGAGCTTCAGTCTGCCGGATCCGAGTGGATTTAATATTTCATACAGCTAATGGATATCAGGTTTTTAAAAGGTTGCAATGCAAAAAGCAGCATAAAAGTTACACAGGTTTTAGAGGCAAGTGTGGAGTCAGTTTTAAAGAAGTGAAATGCCAGCTCTACAATATAACAGACTGGAAGTACGATTCAAAGGGTCATGTGCTGAACAACAGCTGCTTAAAAATCTCAAAGTGTTTCATTATTCAAACAAACCTCACTTCTGGGTACTGCGCTGACCATTTAACCAGCCACTGAAAGTATTAAGATTCTCATATGGTGCATGTATTTCTACTTTAGTGTTCTGCAGAAGAAAGCAGGACATGAGGGTGAGTGAATGAGGTTTGAACACTAGTTACTCACTGTCCAGAGAGGGCGGTGTGGTGCCCAGCGGGGTCAAAGGAGAGGCTGGGACGGGCACAGCTGGGGTTGTTGCAATGTCAATCTCCGGATGGCTCTGTGATCGACAGTTACAGATGCAAAGATAAACCACAACCATCAATATAAGCATAGATAGGACAGGCCTAATAATATATGAACGTGTCAGTGCTTAAAGATAAATATAAGTCATAGTGCAGTGCTGACCTGTGCAAGAACTGTGATGAAGTTCCTGTTGAGATGTACAGCCTCATAGAGGGCGAGCAGGATGGCTTCATTAGTCCTAAAGCACAATAAAGTCATCAGACATGTGGAGCATTTGATTTATTAATACAATTTCTCTCCAAAGGTTTGCTTTTTCGATAGAAATTAGCACTTTTATTCAGAAAGGTTTGCATTAAACTGATAAAAAGTGAAGTGATAACTTTTAGTATGTTAAAAGGATTTCTGTTTCAAGTAAATGTTGTTCTTTTGAACTCCATCCTGGAATCATGTGACTCTGAAGAATGGAGTATTGATGCGGAGTATACAGATTTGATCAAGAAATAAATTACATTTTAACATACATTACAATAAAAAAGACTTATTTTAAATTGCAATAATATTTAACAATATTACTGATTTTACTGTATTTTTGATCAAATAAATGCAGCCTTGGTGAGCAGAAGGGTCTTCTTTTTTTTTTTTTTTTAAACGTACCAACCTCAAACTTTTAGCTGTATATGAAAAAAAGTCCAATCTCCAATTAAATGTTTTATAAAAATTGTACTTACTGTACTGACAGCTTCTCATCTGCGTCAGCAATAAACATACTGCCCACCTGTAGACCAAAGCATGATTATGATAAATACGTAGCTGCAAAATCACTTCCATTGTATGGAAAAGAGCAGCGTGAACATTCAGCTCTATTTCTTCTTTTGTTTTCCACAGAAAAACAAAAAAGTGAAACCGCTTGGAAAGACACGTAGGGCCCTGTGATTTCTGTGATGCGGAATATGCGAACAGAATCGCGAAATCTAGTCATAAAAATGAAATTTTCTGTATAACGCAGAATTTTGCACCTATATTGGATGAATACTTGGAAAGTAGGTCAGTAAACTTCGATCAAAACATGATATGCACTAGTGTTTGTTCATATTAAGCCACAAAAATACTATATAAACATATATAAACAGGATGCATGTTCGGCGTGTGTCTCTGTACGGATGAATGGCGTGGATGCGATTTTGTTTACGTACTGTATGTGTGATGATAAGTGTGATGTTCACGTTTTTAATATACGAGTACATGAAAACATCAATATAAATTATAGAAATGCGAAGAGAGGCACTTCACAAGCATTTTAACGTTTCTTTTGGGTAAAACTATCGTCACATCATATATAAACAGAAACGATCTTCACAGCAACCCGTCAAAATAAAAGTTTGGTTTAACTTGAAGAAACTGTGACAGAAGTACATTACTTAATGTAATGTAATCTAATAAAATTATTATTAATACATTATTTTGAAATGGAATAATTATCATAATTATTTACCAGATTGTTTTTTTTTGGCAAAAAAAAATGTAAATCCACATCTGATTAAAAAAAAAAAAAAAAAAAAAAAAATATATATATATATATATATATATATATATATATATATATATATATATATATATATATATATATATATATATATATATATATATATATATATATATATATATAATTTTCTTTATAAAATTCATTTTTGATTATTAATAGTTAATGAAACCATTAAATGGAATCAAGAAAATTGATGAAAAACTAAATTTGGTAAAAAGAAAATAAATAAATAGAAAATTTAGAAAAGAATATAGGGCCTTAAAAATGTTCGTTTTTGTGAACTTTATTTAAATTGCCGTTTAATATTGTACATTTTGGGTTTTCTATTAATTAAACGTGCTTTTTGATAAACAAAATTTTATTTAACCATTAAAGTGAAACAAAAAATGGAATCCAGAAAAAATTAAATAGAAAAAAATCACGAATAAAAGATAAAAGTGTTTTATACCATGCTGGTGAGGGTGGAGAAAAAGCCTCCCTGGTTCTCTTCTTCTTTCTCTTTATACTGTCTGTGGAGACCAGATGGATCTCATTAAATCTTTCACACAGGTTTCTTGCAAACAATCAACAGAGACTGCATGTTACCTGTTGTACTCTGCGAGAGCGTGGTGGATGACCCTTCCCATGCCCTGTGAAAACATCCATGTTATCAGACCACCGCATGACAAGGACTCAAACATATCTAGATTTCCTCCAACTACTCACATCCAGGGTCGGCTCGTCGTCCACTATTGACAGTTTCACAATATAAGGATTCACGGACTACAGTTAAAGGAGGAGACAGTGAATCTCACAGAAATCATGTCTAGAGCAATACATTAGATCAGCGCCAGCATCCCCGTGCATGTACCTCGTACTTCCTGTAGTTGACCAGCAGAGCTAAAAGTACCACAGCATCATATCCGTGCTGCGCTCGACTGGAAACGTCAGACAGAATCTGGACAACAAGAGCCGGATGAAATGATAATGCGCAGGTAACACTGAAGACACATAGTACAGCCGATCCCAGTTTTACCTGTAGAATGGCCTCAAATATACTGTTGATCATCACATACTCCAGGATGGTGTTCTGACTGATATTATCCGTCACCTGCAAGGAACAAACACACAACATGTGTGTATTTACGCAATACATGATAAATACACACACCGCACCAACAAATATAAAGTGTGTAAGCAAATTATTACTTTACAGTGATTCATCACGATTAATCGTTTTGCAGCCCTAGTCCATTAGGATGAGCTTGTTTCTTCATCAGGTTTGGAGAAATGTAGCATTGCATCAGTGTCTCATCAAATGATGCTCTGCAGTGAATGGGTGCCATCAGAATGAGAGTCTGATAAAGACATCACAATAATCCACAGCGCTCAAGTGTTTCAGTTAATGTCTGGAGAAGAGAAAAGCTGCGTGTTTGTAAGAAACGAATCTCTTAATACATTCAAACCATGGCTTCTAGATTAAATATGAGTCTATAATCCATAATATTAAGTCCATCTCCTGCTGTTTCTCACATTAAACTGTTAAAAACTTCTTTAGAGCTGTTCTGTTTGCTTGTAAACGCTGCTTGATCGGTGCAGATTTCTCTCCTGATTCAGACCAGAACACTTTTTTCACTGGAGAAAGCAATATTATGGACAGAAGAGTCATATTTTATAGCCAGAAGTGATCGTTTAAAGCTAAAAACGAGTTTTAATGATGTATTTATTTGTTACAAACACGCAGCGTTTGTCTTCTTCAGATGTTTACTGATGGACTGGAGTGTTGTGGATTATTGTGATGTTTTTATCAGCTGTTTGGACTCTCATTCTGACGGCACCCATCCACTTCCATTGATGAGACACTGATGCAATGCTACATTTCTACAAACCTGATGAAGAAACAAACTCGTCCACATCTCCCGACCTGAGGATGTGTAGTAATTTTCAGCTGTTTTTATTTATCTGTGAACTATTCCTTTATGTTCTGTTGCTACACTTTTGAAATCGCTCGTATTTTAACATCTGTTCTCGGTGCAATGACACCAAGACTTGACTGGACTGATCTTGGCTGGCTTTGACAAGCGAAGCAGCCGGTGGAAGTGAGATGTCTTACAGTGACCAGACACAGCAGCAGTTTGAGACACAAGCTCTTCAGACTCTGGGATCCGTCTCCACACAGCAGAGCGTCCAGACTCTCCATCAGCTCCTGTGTGCACCGTAACATCAGAAGTCAGACCTGCGTTCAGTCAAACACCCGACCGTGTGTGTGTGTGGAAGAGGGACAGCCGACCGACCTTCATGCGCAGCTCAGCCTTGTCGAAGCCCATCAGCATGTTGATGATGTCGAAGCCCGTGGCAGACCTGTTCTTCTGGTGAACTCCTCTGAACAGCGCACAGAGAGTCTGCAGAAACAGACGGGAGGAGCTTGTCATGTTCAGTCACTGCTTCAGCTCAGTTTCTGAATGCCAACCAGAAGCTGAATGAAGGGTGTGTCAGCAAACACCGAACTGACCTCACTACTTCAGTTACACACACACACACACATATATATATAGTGTGTGTGTAAAGAGGATGTAACTTCCAGTACTGAGCAAACCTTCGGGCTCTGTAAGATGTCCTTGACTCTTCTGACCTCAAAGGCTGCATTTATTTGATCATAAATGCAGTAAAAACAGTAATATTGTGAGATATTACACATACTAGTTAATTCTATTTAACACTTTAATGTGTTTCTCTGATCAGATCTGTGTTTCCAGCATCATTCCTCGAGTCCTCCGCGTCACACGATCTTCAGAAATCAGTCTGAATTAGGATTATCGGGATTTGTGAATCGTGACGGTTTGCTGCTCAAGAAATATTTCTGTCTATCAAACACTAAAACGTGTTTTTTTTTCAGGATTCTCTCATCAACAGATCCACATTTATTTGAAACAGCGATCTTTTGTGACATTATGAATACCTTTGGTTCACTAATGTGTCCTTGAAAAATAAAAGTGGGGAAAAAAGGCCTCAAATGTTTTTATCATTAATCTACTTTTACACTATTGTGATATTTTGCAGTTTTATGACACTAAGTAAATTATACCTCATTGTAAAATAAAAGGGTAGAGATTTTAGAAACCTTTTTGACTTTTACACGCACACAATGATTAACAAATGTAAATGTACGTATTAGTAGTTCCACCATAATGTAGAAATACTTAACCATTTTTCAAATTGCAGTGATGAAAATAAGACAAATGTTTGTATTTGACCTGAAAAGTAAGTAAATAAAAGATTGTTTCTTTCTATTGAATCTTGTGCGCTGCAGTGATCGTGATGATGATGATTGGGAGCGTGTCTGGATCATCCTGACGTCACCTGAAGAGCGTTGACCACTTTGATCTGGTGCTCTTCAGCCAGAGCTTGGACACAGTGCTGGAACAAACTGTTGATGTTGTCTTTGACTCTGAGCACCTCGTCCCCGTCCAGAGACTCCAGCTTGCCCTCCAGATACTCCAGATTGACCTGCTCAGAGCACACGGATCAGCATCACAGTCCAGACATCAGCTGCAGCGTGTGTGTGTGTGTGTGTGTGTGTGACACTGACCTTCATCAGGAACAGCTCGTCCCAGAAGCGAGGATTGCTCTTCGTGGGCTCCTCCTTCTGACGGGAAACAGCAAAGACAGTCTTTATCTGCACTGACATTACATTTAAAAGCAGTTCCATTCAAATAAATCACATTAACTATTAATTATCAATCACACAGAGGAGTTAGGGAGGATCAGTAAATTATGAATAATTAAATGCCATAGTTTGAAGAATATGTAATCATGTAATCTATAAAGAAATACCTGTGATCTGATTATTTAAACTGTGTTTTTAAAGCAGTCTCTTCTGTATTATGTTATAAAAGATGTAATAAATGCTGCTCTATTGATTAAAGAATCCTGAAAAAACAAGTTTTAATGTTTGATAATAATCAGAAATGTGTCTTGAGCATATTATCATCACATTATAATGATTTCTGAAGATCATGTGACGCTGAAGACTGGAGTATTGATGCTGAAAATACAGCTGTGCATCACAGATATAAAAGACATTTTAACATATATTAAAACAGAAAGCAGTTATTTAAAGAGTAAAACTATGTCACAGTTTTTCCTGTGCTTTGGGACAGGATGATGAAGATGATGATGAAGATGACTCACTGCGAATATGTCCTCGTACATGAGCACCACCTTCTCCTTCAGGGGCTTCTTGGAGGAGGATGTCCTCCTCAGCAGACCTGCTCTCTTCTCAGTCTGAGACATCTCTCTCTCTCTGGAGGTGAACTGAGACACACGATCAGGTTTAGAGGACACTCTTCTGACAGATCAGCTTTAGCATGTAGCCTCCTGACACTGTAAACAAACACAGGACGATCAGTATCACCTCCACATCGAAACACATTATATTTTAATACAGTCTCCAGTCATGCTAACTGATCGACGGTTAACTCTTCGGCTTCCTTTTCTTGTATTTATAACAAAATAAGTATATTTCACATTCCAGCGGTTACTTCTAACAGTTAGGCAAGGTTTTTAAGTAGGAATCTATCAGTCTGGATTCAAGTAAACTCCGTAATATCTTCATACCCGAGTAAATGAATCACTGTATTTCTTCCATTGCTCCAGAAGATAAACATATGGATTTTCGCTCGACTGACTTCCGGTTGGAGCGGAAACCCCGCCCACGCGCTTACGTCACGTCCGCTAGACATGCTGAGTAGTCACTTCTTCTTCTTCTTCTGAATTTTTTATGGCGGTTGGCAAACCAGCTTATGGTGCATTACCGCCACCTACCAAACTGGAGTGTGGAGCTCAGACAAGCAAGGAAATGAAAAAAAATAAAAATAAAATAATAAAAAAAAAAAAAAAAAAAAAAAAAAAAAAAAAAAAAAAAAAAAAAAAAAAACTAAATTATCCCGTATAACCCTATGTCTTTAATAAATTTAATAATGGCTCTATACTTCTTCCATTGCTCAAAATTACATTCCAAAAAGCTTTGTATATTGTAAGTGTTAATGTCCAATTTTTCCATTTCTTGAATAAGCAATATTCTTTCATTTTCGTACTGTTGACATGAAAATAAAATATGCTCTATTGTCTCTGATTCATCACAATTTCTACATTTACCTGTTGCATGCTTTCCTATTTTAAAAAGGGAATGATTTAGTCCAGAATGTCCAATTCTAAGACGTGAAATGATAATATCTTCCTTCCTGTTCTTATATACACTTCTTCCATTTCCTACAAGTTGTTGGATGCTATTAAGATGTCTACCCTTGCTATCAACATCCCATGCTTCTTGCCATTTACTATGAGTGACTTCTTTCACTTTAGCCTGAACCTCTTTTTTACTAAGAGCCACTTGTATGTCAACATCTGCATGATTTAAAGCTTGCTTAGCTAGTTTGTCAGCCACTTCATTAGCCTCTACTCCCACATGAGCAGGGACCCACAGAAACATAATAAGACTAGTATTACTATTTCTCAATAAACTTGCTAGAATATCAAAAATAATATCTTGCCTAGTTGATTTTAGTCCACTTGCAAGGCTTGAAAGTGCTGCATAAGAATCAGAACAGATGACTGCTAACCTAGGTTTTACATCCTCCACCACTGAGTAGTCACTAATTGCCAAAAACCTTTTATGCTTCTAATATTAAGACTTTTTCTACACATGCAGTGCTGATATGATTCAACAGTGTCAAATTATTTATTTTGTTAATAGATAATAGCGCATAATGAGATTAATCATTTTTATAATAGTATTGTATTGATAAATGCACGTTAACCGTTCATAGAGGCAACATTTGAAACAAATATCCCATCTTTATGTAAGTATTATTAGTGTAGATGTAATACAGACGTATATATATATATATATATATATATATATATATATATATATATATATATATATATATATATATATATATATATATATATATAAATTATGGATTTATTTTATTAAACCTCAGCGGCCCAGTTTAACATCTCCGGGCACTCCTTGAAAGAGATGGAGGCGGTCCCAGCGAAGTACCTTATAGGGTCTATAAACAGTGCCCAAGGCTACTTGTTTGTCTCTGAAACATCCTGAAAGTGTTTTGGCAGAGAGGGAAGGTGGCTTCCCATTGGAGATCAGCTGAGGGGATCTGGATATCCAAAGAAGAGAATGCAAGCACCAATCTCGCTGCTCTGCGTCGAAGGGAAAATCTTCTTTAAGATCGTGTCTCAAAGACTAATGGAGTTTCTCTTGAAGAACGGGTACATAGACACCTCGGTGCAGAAGTGGGGAGTCCCAGGAGCACCGGGAAGCTTAGATCACACAGGTGTGGTGAGCCAGTTGATCCGGAAGGCCAAGGAGACTAAAGACCTAGCCGTACTCGGGTTATAGATGGCTTTTCCAGGGTCTCCAACGCAAGGGCAAAGATAGGCTTTAACCCAGTCAAGTCCAGGTCCCTGGTTTTATTTGATTCCGCTTTACCCTGGAGGGGTCACAAATTCCATCAGTAAGCGAAAGACCAGTCAAGAGCTTGGGGAAGATATTTGACATCTCTCTGAAAGACACAACCGCTATCCAACAAACTAGAAATGGCCAGTCCACCAAGCTGCAGCTTCCCATCAGCAGCTTGTCCAAGGAGTTCAAGGTCACTCGTGCCAGGGAGGTCTTTTTAATTTCTGATAGATAAGACATTCCTCTTACCATAATAGAAGGACCCTTTTTTGTATATTTTATTAATTTTAGATTTTATTAAAAATAGAAAAAAATAAATTAAAAATAGCTTTCAAAGAAATACTGTTAAGAATTTTTTAATCACAGTTTTAGATTACATATTTTTATTTATTATACGTTTATGATACATATTAATGATCTTAGTTCTTGATTACTGCTAATAAAAAGACTCTTCCCTTCATAATCAGACTTTTTGTTTTTCAGTTCATTTTAGATTTTACAAAAAGTTAAGAAAATCTTAGAAAAACTGGTAAGAAATAAAATTATATACATATATATATATATATATATATATATATATATATATATATATATATATATATATATATGTATATATATATATATATGTATATATATATATATATATATATATATATATATATATGTGTATATATATATATATATATATACATATATATATATATGTATATATATATATATAAAATTAAATTGTATATTTTATGATAAATTATCATAATATATATAAAAATATAATTATTATTGGCTGGTAAGACATTGGTCTTTACTTCATAGATTGTTTTTATTATTATTATTAATTTTAGTTTTTACCGAAAATATGAAATTGGTGTCTTAAGAAACAAAATGAAATCAAGTTGTTTTGTTTTATGTATTAAATTCTATATTTAATTCTTTTTTATAGCGTTTTCCCCATATACATACAATACATACATCCAGTTTAATTAATATAATAATTAATAATTAATTTATAGATTTTTTTTAAAGAATACAAATGATCATAGTGTTTAAGATCAGAATTTTTAATATGAATTAATAATATAATTATAAAAAAATCAACAGTTGATAACAATATTAAAGATCATTATTCTTAATATAAATAAGACAAAATTAAATTCAATCAACAGTTAATTTATATATTAAATGCTAATAATGTTCATGGCATTTAAGATCCTTAATTAATTCTTAATTAATGGTAAGACTCTCTTCACAGACCTCTATCTCTGTCAGTAAATGTGTTGTGGGTCTCAATGTTAAGCAGTAGGTGGAGCCACATTCACTGCCTTTATATTGCTGCAAGAATGTTGCAGTGAGAAAAAAGAAAAAACATAATTTGAAAAGGCTTGAGAGAAAAACCTTCCTCTTATAAGAGCATGATCGCAGGCAGCTCATGTGTGAGAGACTTCAAGCTACAGGGGTAAGATCCTCCACTCACTTCACACACACACAGTCAGGACTTTAAGGAAGAGGGGGACAGTCATGCTTGATAAGGTACATTGTTTATGCAGTTTTGGCATTGCATTATAAATTCTATGCTCTGTTAATGATTTATACATCATCTTGGTTGATAACTGTGTTTAACTCAGAAACCTCGAGTTTGAGTGCTTCATGTGGACAACTGTACTTTGTTTTACATATACATGAAGAATGATTTATTTGGTTGTATTGCATAAATATTTCATACTTTTGAATGACAATAGACTTCTGCTTGTGCTTCTAGCATGATTACATGAATAGGAGGTTTTGTTGAACAGAAAACAACAATTTAAACTGGAGGTTGCTGCAGGGCTTTGTCAGATAAATATGGTGTCTAAGTACTAGTTGGTACATGCCTTCGCTTGCACTACTTTTGAAATAGCCATAATAAGCTTGTACTGTAGATTAATGTGTTTTATTTGAACTGGTTCTTTCTGACACAGTCTGGGATGTTCAGAACAAGCTACCAGAACAGTGATGTTCATCCTCAGGAGGGAAAAACCCATTAAATTCAATATTACAAGAGTGAATTTGTCATGAACAGTCCCCGCAGTGTTTGAAATGAGATCTTCTCTTGGTCTCAGATATGCTGGATATGGTCATTTGCACAAGGACAATGTGATGCTTTTAAAAATGTGCCATGGTTTGATTACTATTATGGACTGGGTTAGCGGGGACAGTTTGGACATCGATGTTTATGTGGCAAAGTGTTGGACTCTGCCAAGTGTCTGCAGAACTGAGCCAGGGCCAACAGCGGTTTCATTCAAACCAAACAATGTGATCTTTGCAACGCGGACGAAATGTAATTGGGTTTCAGGTGGAAATGGGGCAAATGCACGTGAGCTCAGTGATGATTTGTGAAAGTGCGAGCGTCTGTTTTCTCTGGGCTGCAGGTCACAATGTTGGGGATCAGCTTGTGTTTGAGTGTCGCCGTCCACTTCGCAGTGTCTCAGGAAACAGAAGCTCAGGATCCTGTCACATATACGGCAAGAAGAGCACAACACATCACAGCTGTTAGAGATAGATAGATAGATAGATAGATAGATAGATAGATAGATAGATAGATAGATAGATAGATAGATAGACAGACAGACAGACAGACAGACAGACAGACAGACAGACAGACAGACAGACAGATAGATAGATAGATAGATAGATAGA